>NW_005842694.1:648454-654058 GCF_000455745.1 Alligator sinensis
ACGGTACTGTGATTTCTAGTTACAGGAAGCAGTTGCCTTGTAGTTGTACCCATAAAAGTAATTGGCTATCATTAACAGTGCCATTAATTCATGTCACCACACCGCATGGAAGTCATTAACATGCTCAGTACAAGTGACTAACAGCACAGCCCGCTTCTCTAGAGATCTCAGAGAAAGTGGAATCCTACATTAAATGTTTTTTTTTTGTAAAATTGAAGGCAATTGTTTTGTTACCCAGCCCCGAAACGAAACAGCTCTGTACCCAGCACTCAGTTACAGATTTCAAAGGCTACTGGGGATGCTTGTCCAGGTCTTGAAATATCAGCAAGTTTGCCAAGGTGACAACACCTGCATCCTGGTGTTGGAAACAGTGTGTGCAGTCTTTGCTTCCTTGTTCTCTGAGCTCAATCTGGATTCTAGAGTGTCTTTGCTAAGCGGCTAGTTTAGCCAATGCCTTGACTGTGCTCTCTGCCCAGGGGAAAACCAGAGGAGAGCTGGCTATTTTCAAGCTATGTTGTGCTTTGTTGCTGTCTGGTAATGGCATCCCAAAGAACAGTTAAAAAAATAAAGACTTATTATTGGATTATTTAAACACTTCTCAGGTCTCAGTACTTAACTACCTGATAAGATTTTTTTAGGACCAAGAACATACTCCAGTTTAAAAGAGGATGAGATCCCTATAAACTCTGTGGACTAACGACAAGGTTCTTTGGGTGAATCTGATACCTTTTATTAGACCAACTTAAATAGTTGGAAAACAATTTTTAAGCAAGCTTTCGGGTTCAAAAACCCTTGTCAGGCTGAGGAAGTTTCAGCAGTTGGCGTGTGCTCTTCCTGGATGGAACAAGAAGTAAAGAAGCCAGCGGCTGGGCTGGTATGCATGCAATAGGCAGTCAGTGAAGATGTAGACTGAGGAGTCAATGGGTGAGAGACAGCTTGGCTTCTTTACTTTTCATTCCATCCAGGAAGAGCACACATCAACTGCTAAAACTTCCTTAGCCTGACTAAGGGTTTTTGACCCCGAAAGCTTGCTTAATAATTATTTTCCAACTATTTGGGTTGGTCTAATAAAAGATATCAGATTCACCCGAAGAACCTTGTCTGCCTATGTCCTTAGACCAACACAGCTACAACCTACACCCCTGTGGACTACAGAGGCTTTTGTCTCTGGCACCATTTCCTAATAACTGCAGAATTAAAAAACATCACGGGATACCTGGACCACAAGAGACTCTACTTCATTTACAAGCCTTCATGAACTTCAGTGAGGGAGTCTGAGGACTCTGCAAGAAGTCCTTGAAGTAGCAGACACGGAGCAGGAAATTCACAAACAACAGGAATTCCTACAGGTTCCAAATACTCCATAGGAAATATATTTCTCTCAATAGGCATTCATAAGGTGCTTACCTTAGGACTTTGGACTTAGTTGGCTCGGCTGCTTTTGCAATTGGATCGATCTCTAAAAAGTTTCAGACTCCAGTTCTCAATTAGCCAGCCTAATAAATTACACACTGGGAGTTTCTAGATCTAGCTGGCTTTTTGATACAGGTTTTCTCCCCCTACCAAAATATAAATACCTTAAATCAGTAGCAGATCTAAGACTGGGGCAAAGGGAGAGGGGTTGTATCCCCCACCCAACCCAACTTCAGCTGTGCTGAGCATGCTCTGAGCTCCATATGAACAGTGAGCTCTGAGCTTACCACTGATTGCGTTGGGGTCTGGCTGCTGCCCCTTCTTTCATGCAGCTCTGGAGCCCAGGAGGTGAATGCTGCCACTGTTTCCCTCTTCCTCCTTCCCCTTCCCCCGCTCCTTCTCCCCAGTGAATTCACCAGCAGGGGAAAGCAGGGAATGAGCAGCAGCAGCAGCATTCATGCCAGACCTTATGCTGAGAGCTCAAATGTGGCACAACCAAGGGGGATGCAAGTGTGCCATTGCACCCCTTTGAATCTGTCCCTATATGATATAACCTGGTGATTCTCCACTAGGGTGCCATGGTACTCTGTGATGCCCCAATATCTTTTAAGGGTGCCCCACAATATTAGCACTCTTCGGTGTATAGACACCTCCACATCATTCACAAGATAAACCCAGAGATTTCACATAAGAATCCTTAGTGTCAGAAACATTTGGACTGGCTATGGTTTGAGTTCTTTGCAACAGAAGAATTGATCTATTATTTTTTCATAGTCAAAAAATAAGTGAAAGCTAAGAGCTGGCATTTTCTGAGGGATGCCTTGAATCTAAAAAGTCCGGGAGCCACTGAGATAACCATTAGAAAATTCTGCAGAAATAGAAATCTTGAAGTTTCAAACTATTGAGATTAATGTCTTGCCTAATGATCTCCATCGTTCCCCCCACATATCCATCTCCTTTCTGGGGACTCTAAATAAGAAATATGAGGTAAATTAATTTAATTCTGAAATAGTAGGTATGACATGTCAGAACCCAACCCCCCCCCACAAAAAAAAAAAAAAAGTCCTTTTCACAATTCCTGCTTCTTCATAGTTAGGTTTTTTTGTATACGTTCCTGAAGAGAACAATGGAGAAACATTGTTGATATATATTGTATGTGTTACTACCAGAGACATCAGTGAAATGTGTCAGTTCTGAAATCCATCCTAACAGGAAACCTGGGAAGAGAATGATGTTGGACACAGTGAAATAAATTAGATTTATATTGCTAATACAATTTTTGATTAACAGAGCAATGCTTTTGAACAAAATCTAAGGCTGGAATTGAAAATCTATTTAAATACTGTTTTGTAACTGCACAGATTAAAAAGTTTTCAGACAGCGGGACAGCCCCAGCTATCCTCCCACTGGGAAGATAATGATTCAGAAATAGAGACCATAAACATGACACGCATGAAACTTTATCTTCTTCAGCAGTAGTCCTGTGAGGTCTGAGATGTCAAGGCCAATCCAAGAAAAGTAAGACTTTAGCACAATGCAAAACAGATCAACATCTAGGTAGAGCCTATCAGAACCTGCTATGTTAGCTATAGCTCTGACCTCTAGAAATACAATTTTCCACTACAGCAGCGGGATCTGCATGCAGAGGTTTGATGTCAGTATCTTCTGCAGAGTGTGAGCTTTCATTGTAACAAATTAATTTCTAGACACTCTTAGTTGCACTATTAATATTCTGCATGGGGATTTTTATTTTCTGCCTGAACGTATGGGCTGAAACAATAACTCAACAGGTGTATCAACTCTAAAATTATCAACACAAGATGACAATGTTAGCATGTTAAACTTTTGCATTGCTGATCATAAACTGCGGCCTGCAATCTTTACTCAGGGAGCTTTTCTGCTCCCTTGAATATGGAAGCAGATCCAGGATTTTACAAAAGGGATGTGAGAACGGTGACCAGCACTGTGGAGTGGCTGTAGGAGCAGCAGTCGGAAACTTTTTTAATTCCTCAAAACAGATAAGAATTCCTTTTCCTCCCTGGTCAAAGGCACATCCCTTCCCCCTCCCTCCCACCTGCCACTGTACCGCTATCCTTGGGACAAGAGAAACTTCAGAGCCCTTCCATCAGGGCTGTGCCAGGACTCAGCTCAGCTAGGGATAGCAGCAGCAATGGTAGGCATGCTGGTGGGTTCCCTCCCCTTGTGCCTACTTTCAGGCTTTTTGGAAGCACCCACAGGGACCAAGCAGGGAGGGGAAACGCGCTCACCCACCACTGCTGCTGTTCTGGGATGAGCCCAGCCCCTGCACAGCCTGACTGCAGTGGGGCAGGAGCTCCTCTTGCCCTTGGAAGAGTGGCAGCAGCAGGTGGTGGGGTGGGAATAGCAGGGGAGGGACTGGGACAGGAGGGAACATGCCTCTGAGCACAAAGGGAATGGGAGTGGGGGGGGGAACCCCCTTTTTCGGGACTTAAAGAAGTGTCCAGCTGCTGCTCCTGGGACATGGTTTCAAATCAGGCAAAATTTCTACTGACTCTTGGCAGTCAACAATGTTCAACTATTTCAGTGCTAATACTTCTAAGGATTTTGCTTCTGATCACTGGCCAAAAACTGATATAATTCGAAATGGAACCAAAGGCTAACATTACTCCCATGAAAATCAATGGCTAAGCTACCAATATTTTTCTTAAGGCAAGAAGGGTCAGCTGAACAAAGGTGTACCTTTTAAAGAGCAAGTAAGTCCACGATCTTTCAGATATCATATTTTCGCACACAAAATACATACTTCTCCCCGCAAAAAACAGTTGGTGGAAACTGCACTGTGTACTATATGTGAGAAATACTGTAAGAACGGTTTCTGCCAGTTACAGGCAGAAGTGAAAATAAAATCTGTATGCAACTCACAGGCAGCAGACCAATAAGGGGGCTCTGTTCCCTAGCTGCTGCTACTCAGTTACTTACTTCAAGGAAAGATATTTTTTCCTTCATTCTGCCTTTCAAAAATAATGTGTGTATTATATTCTAGGGCAGAGGTGGGCAATTATTTCAGCTGGAGGGCTGCTTAACAAATTTTGGTGAGCTATTGAGGGTTGCAAGGATAGCCCAACCCCTTGACAGGTGCTCTGCCCTCTGGTCGCCATCTTGGGATCAGAAGTCCTGACCCTGATCTTTGCCACTGGAAGTCCTTCCCCTTGCCCCTGAGAGAATTCCTTTGGGGGGCGGGGGGGAAGGTGGTATGATCTTTGAACTAGAAAGAAACCAAACCACCAAATCAAACATCTACTATAAAATATTTTAATTTTATTGAAAAAAATATTTTGTCCTAATTTGCGTGTGTTTGCATAGTGCATATAGAGATGATTGCATAATAACTCAAAACGAAGTCTTACTTTTGTATATTGTGGTGGTGGTGGGTGGGTATGCGATTCGTAGGGGGCTGTGTGTGTGTGTGTATGTGGGGTGTGGAGGAGGGTGTGTGTGGATGTGTGGGGTTTGTGGGAGAATGTGGGTGTTGGTGGCTACGGGGTGTGTCAGGGTAATGGGGGTGTGTGTGGGGTTTGTGGGGAGCTGTTTGCGGGGATGTGTGGGTGTGTGTCGATGGGTATGGGGTGTGTGGGGGGCCTGTGGGTGTGTGGGGGGGTTGTGGGATGTGTGAAAGGGAGGGTGTGTGGGGTGTGTGGCTGGGGGGTATGGGAGAGATGTGCATGTGGGTCCCCCCCTACAAACACACCTCCCTCAAATATGCTCTTCCCCCTTCATTGTGCACAGTCCCTGCTGCCAGCACCAGCAGCATGTGGCAGGCCCTCAGGACGCTCATGGCTTGTGGCAGGTGGAGCTCCCCACAGGCATGCGGTCCCAGTGAGCCTCAGGACTGCATATGGCCAGGCTGTGCAGTACATTGTGTGGGGCTCACATGCAGTTCCCAGATTCTGTGCCCAAGCCCCATTCCAATGGAGGAAGGCCCGTTTGATGAAGCTGGTTGTAACGATAATGGGGCTTGGCCAGTATGGCAAGAAGAGGGGTGGAGCTGGCCGAGCTCCATAGCGCAGAGCACCCCACTGTCCCCCATGACTTGCACATAGTGCTGGGCCACCAGCTCCATTGCAGGGGGCTCCCCCCAGAGGCATGCACCTCAGGGGGAGAACCCAAGAGCTGCATGTGAGCCATGGGCAACTGGTGCCTCCCAGTTCTGGG
>NW_005842694.1:654386-713607 GCF_000455745.1 Alligator sinensis
CCGCCGTGCGGGGGGGGGGGGGGGGGGCCAGCAGCTGTCGATCACGGATCAGGGGGATCCTCCAGTGGCTGATCGCCAGCACTTCTGGTTTCACCGCCGACGCTCCTCTCAGCACAGGGTGGGCACGCTGGCACTTCTCCAGGTGCCCCCACTTCTGGGGGCCCATCTCAGGGGGGGAATGTGCCCCCCAGTGCCCCTCCTATGTGAACCCCACATGATGGAGCCAAGTGGACCCTGTGCTCCCGCCAGTGCAGGCTCTGCACTCCTCCTGCCCTGCCATTGGCCCCTGCTGGCCCTGGCCCTGGGGCACTGGCATAGGCCACATGCTCCTGCCCAACTGCTGCTTCCTACCCACCTGTTCACTGCCACTTTCCACCTGCTGGCACTTTCTTACCTATTTGCTGCTACTGCTGTTGCTTCCCCTGTCCACGCATCACCATCGCTTCCCCCACCTGCCCACCACTGCCATCACTTCCCCCACCTGCCCACCATTCTGCCACTCCCTGCCACCTCCACCTGCCGCCACCGTTTCCCTACCTGCGGGGCTGGGGTCAGAGCCATTCCATGGGTGAGGGTGGGAGTGCAGTGTGTGTTGCCCCTGCAGGAGTAAGTGAGGCTTGGCTCCATGCAAGCACAGCAGGGGCAGCTCAGGGCCAGGGTGGATACAGTGAATTGGAAGGCACCCACTCATGGGCCAGATGAAATTACCTGGTGGACCAGATCCAGCCCGCAGGCCATATTTTGCCCACCCCTGTTCTAGGGCAAGTTGTATGTCAGAAAATATGGTGTTAGATGTTTTTTTCAGTCACAGCGCACTGTTCTGGGGGAAAAGATAAGAATTCCAGGAAGGCAGAGAGAGAAAGTCTCTAGTGTAGATTCTTCCTGTTTCTTCCCTTTCTCTCTCTTGTCCCCTCCATCCAATTAAAGACTTTAAAATCATGAAATTCCATATTGGTTAATTAAAAATTTGGAGCAATCTGAGACTGGAACATTACATTGTTAGAATACCCTCTCCTGTTAGTAGACTGAAAGGATCTTTTGCACAGAAAGAATTGTTCTAGGAACCAGCACATAATGTTGACATTTGGGGTAAGTGTAACTCTCAAAACTACAAATTGATCAACACGAAGGTCAGAGATTTTACAGTTCTTCATTGCATCACAGAGAACTATGATCCACCATTTTCAAAGTACAAAGAAAGCAGAAATTTAAATTACAAGTCAACATGTCTACAACATTATGGGAGAAAAAAGATCCTAAAGCTCAGGCATCAAGTACTATCAAAGTTTATTCAATATTCAGGTAACTGATTAATTGTAAACCATAAAAAGTGTTGGGTTTTTTTTTTAAAATAAAACGTTTTCATATAGATCTGTTGCTAAAGAAGCTGCTGCCTCTGCCAAGCTTTTGCAAATTTCTTGAGTTTTAAATCAAAATAAAGTCTTGTACATGAGCGCTCTTAAGAAAATAAACAAACCCTCTTTTATTGCCTGCTTATATTTTGTGAATATACTTAAAATGGTTTCATAATTGTTCCTAATAGTAGATAGCAGGTAAT
Organism: Alligator sinensis; assembly: GCF_000455745.1. Lineage (NCBI taxonomy): Eukaryota > Metazoa > Chordata > Crocodylia > Alligatoridae > Alligator > Alligator sinensis. Next base: position 655,945 of record NW_005842694.1, read on the forward strand.
TTTGCAGGATACAATTTTATAAAGGGATGTTTTGGCTAAAATCAAAGGCAACTGCAAAGCAGAGTTCTTTATGTATGTGGTTGAAGAGTCCAATGGTGCCTTTCAGTAATAAATGTAAGAGTTTACAGAAACATATTATACATAAGAGAAACACATCAATATATAAAGCCTGGCAAATGCAGATATGATTAACTACCTAGCATAATTCCAAACACTCTTGATTCCTCAAGGATTCTATGAAGAATGAAGCAGAAATATTGACAATACAGGAGGTGGATCATTCCCACCTGGAAATGGAAAATCTAGTTCTACTCCAAGGGTGAATACAGACATTTGGGGAGGTAAGGGAGAAGGTAGATTGATCTAAGGCCATCCCAATTTAAGGTAAGTCAGGATGGGAGGGTCTAGTGGCGAAGGGGAGGAGGGTTGGGGAGCTTAGGGGAAGGCAGGCTCTAGGGTGGAGGGTCAGAGGGATTGGGTAGATTGAGGGGGGCAGCAGAGTCTGTGGGATGGATTGGAGGGGCAGGTGGAGTCTATGGGGGGATTGATGGGGTCTGGGAGGCTTGTGGAGTCTGTGGAGGGGAATGGGAGACTCTCCCCCACAGCCCCAGAACCAGGGGCTATTATTAGCCCCCTGACCTTCCCACCCCAAGACGAACAACTACCCCACTTAGCAAACCAACCTCCCCCACCATCCGTCCCTCTCTCTATCCTGACTTACTTACTTGGCTGCTGGCACTGGTAAATCCTGGTAACACTTGCACCAGGAGCAGCCTGCAGGATGGGGAGTTTGGCAGACTCAGGGAGGCTGGCTGGTCTGTCCACGGGGGGGGTGTCTATCTGGGGGTGGGGAGAGGAGCTGGGTGGCTAAAATAGCCTGATTCCAAGGAGGGGGTAGAAAAAGTGCAGTCCCAGGGCTGGGACCAGAGGCTGGGCTTTCCCAGCCCTGAGGCTGTGCTGGGAGCTGTACAGAAATTCAGGACAGTTAGATCAGTCTAAAAATGGCCAACCTAATCTAAGTTTGGTGAATTTTGGTGCCAGGGTTAACTTAGATTGGGTTGGCCATTTTTAGACTGATCTAACTGTCCTGAACTGTTGTACAGTTTGCAGTTAGATCGACTGAACTAGTGGTCCACACCTAAACGAGCTAAGTTAGATCAAGTGAGCATTTTTAATGCAATCTAACCTCCCCCCTAAGCTCCCCAAACATCTTTATGCATCCCAAGTTATGTTGGTATAAATAAGGAGCATCTTACAAAAGTCAGTCGAGCTACTGCTGTGTATGAGTGAGATGAAAATCCAAGGCCAGTATTTCTTCACTATTCATTATAGTACTCCATCCTTATCCCTTAATGTAAGACTAAATAGTATAGTTAACAGGAGCCCTGCCACTCTTGGGCTTGATTTTCCACTCCACCACAGAGGCATAACTTCACTGAGTTCAGTGCAAAGACACCAGTGCAAATGCAGTATAGAAAATCAGACTCTTTGGGTGCATCTACACACTGCTGCACTTTGATACTTCCTTTTGGAAGTACTAAGACACAGTAAATGGCACACAGATTTCACCGTTATGTTGCTGTTGTGGTGCGCTATACTGGGGAGCACACTGCGACATAGCTGCCGATCATGTGTAGAACCATGTGATTGCTACAACACTGTAGGGTGCTGTACGGCAACGTAGTGTGTCACTATGTCGCTGTAGGGAGATGTGTAGAAGAGCCCTTTGTCTTCCAACTGAAAGGTTTAAATCCTTGGAAAATATCATACTAGGTATATATATAGTTCCCAGGACTGAGATATCTGAGTGCTTCGCAAAGTTTAGTAAATTGATACAAAACTATTACAAGGTAAAGCACTGCAATTCTATTTTCATAGATGACAAACCAAACAACAGAGACTTGCTCACGATCACATGGGATGAATAGGGCAGATAAATGGGTTTTGGCTATTTCTACCTAATTCTTCACTTTCTTCCTTTGGGGTAAACAGATATCATTTCTTGCCATGTTTATGCTACAAGAACAGCTATTAAATCAGTATGGTACCAGGAAAAAGAAAAGCAACAAAGACATGCTAATACTATGGAATAGTCTAGACACTGAAATGTAAAAAAAAAAAGAAAAAGTGGGATGTGAAATAACCACAGCTGACACATGATTTATTGATTAAACTCCATTATGTGACAGGACCTCAGCTAGCAAAAATAAGAAATCAATATATCATGCAATAGCATACACTATATCAACATTCTCTTGGCAGAAAGAGATGCTGGAATTTGAACTGAGACAGCAAGAAATTATTTGATCTATTTCTGCGAGAGAGATAGGATTAGTTATATTGAAGAATGGGTCCCTGCACTCAAGTGGGAGGTGGATTTGCCAGGTGGCTTCTGAGCAATTAGTCATGATATCCAGGCAGTGGCAGTGCTCTTGCATTTGAGCACATATACCTGGAATGCCATACAGGGAAATAAACAACTCATTTATTTTAATGATTACAGATTCAAATAAAATAGATTTAAATAAATGCAGCAATGGCATGAAAAGTGAATGTCTTGGGGTTGGACATTATTTACAAGATCAATTTGTGAAATGCAGATTCTAACTTATGAGTTCTGAAGTACTGGGCATTTGAAATTTCATGCAGAAATACCACAGAAGACATCTTTGATTTATCCTGTAAGCCATGATTAAGAAATATTCTCAAACATATATTTAGTGGGGACTGGAACCCAGGACCACTTTGCTGCGGGGAGTGCCACCTCTTTCACTCCCTCGTTTGCTCTTGTTGCCCCATAAATCTTGCATTCCTTTATTGGGCATAGACAGAAATGACATTTGTCATGTGATTGGCTCCTTCAAAGTGCTCTAAAACCATGCCCAAACAGAAAAGCACAGATGCAGAGCCCTCTGATTGGGCAATAAATTAACACTCATTGTATGAGAGTTCAAATGAAGATGCTCCTAAGCAGAGCGACTTCATTAATTTGTCTGCTTCAGCTGCAACAGCAGCCCTGTGGAGCTGCTGTCTCTGGATGGGAGGGGGAGAAGGCATAGGAGGGAATTCCCTTCCGGGGTTTTCTCAGCCCCATTGGAGTGGGGGGCCATGTGGATTGCAGCCTCTCACCTCAGGGGGAGGGGCTCCAATCACACATCAGATCTCATCATGCAAAGGACAATGCATCAATGCGAAGGACATCTCATCAACAAAGGACAATGAAGAAACCAACCTAGAGTCCCATCCTGGAGTTGCCTGGAAGACAGTTGTCTCCAGTCCCAAGGTACACAGTGCCAGGATCACTCCTTCCCTGGAACTGTGCAACAGGTATGCACTCCTCACAGCACCAGCAGAGCCGTTAGCAGAAGCACAGGCTCCGGAAGAAGGAAGGCATCCAGGCATCACCCCAAAGAAGAGACGCAAGGTGGTCGTGGTGGGCGACTCCCACCTGTAGGAGGACTGAGGGAGTGATCTGCTGCCCTGACCCTCTAACCTGTGAAGTCAGCTGCCACCCAGGGGCTCATATCTGAGATGTGGCTGAAAGGATTCCCAAACTCATCCGGCCCTCTGACCACTACCCCATGTTCCTCATATATTTGGGCACAAATGACACAGCCAGGAACAATCCTGGCTGGGTCATGCCCCATATGAGTGACTACAGGTCTCTGTGGGCTGGGCTCAAGGGGTTGGGGGCACAGGTAGTTTTCTCCTTGGTCCTCCCGGTCATGGGTCACGGCCTCATGGGTCACAGGTACAGGAAATACAGATGCATAGAAGAAGCAAACAGAAAATTCTGGTGCTGGTGCTACCATAAGGGCTTTGGCTTCTTTGACTATGGCATGCACCTCTGGGACTGTGGCCTGTTGGAAAGAGATGGCATCCACCTCATGCCAAGGGGGAAGAAGATTTTATTGGCTCGAATGGCGGACCTCCTGGATAGGGCTTTTAACTGAGATCACCAGGGGACTGGCCAACAACTACTAATACAAGCCCAAGAAATGGCAACCATGGAACCAACATACAATAGGAAGCATACTCCAACACCGGCCAAAGGACAGATTATTCCATAGCTCACCAGGAAGCCTAGGACCTCCAATGGCAGGCTTAGTTGTCTGTACACAAATGCCAGAAGCATGGGAAACAAGCAGGAGGAACTGGCCCTCCTGCTAACCAATAAGCAATACAATCTTATAGGGATTACAGAAACCTAGTGGGACTCCATCTATGATTGGACCACAGGTATAGGGGGATATGCCCTGTACAGGAGGAATCATATTGGGAAGAAGGGCAGGGGAGTTGCTCTCTACATGAAGGGACACTATGCCTCCCTAGAAGCAAAGATTGGAAACAAAGAAGGGTGACTTGAGTCCCTCTGGGTCAAGATATGGGGAGAGCATAGGAAAGGGATTTGACTGCAGGAATTTACTACAGACCTCCAACCCAAGAGGAAGAGCTCGACCAGGAATTCTCTGGAGAACTGGCAGAGGCTGCATGCTCTTGGAGCACAGTCGTCATGAGTGACTTCAACTACCCAGACATCTCATGGGATGACCACTCAGCAAGATCTGATCGCTCACAAAGTTTCCTCACTTGCATCAAACAGCTCTATCTAACTCAAGAAGTCTATGGACCAACCAGGAGCATGGTTCCAGCCATAGGGGATGATCTAGTGAGTAACCTGAGGATTGAAGGGAAACTGGGTGACAGTGAACATGAGATGATTATTTTCTCCGTTCACCATAAGCCAGGAAAATCAGACAGTAGGGTAGAAATACTTGATTTTAGGAAAGCTGACTTCCACAAGCTCAAGAGATTGGTTGGTGAGGTCCCATGGGACCATGGTCCCATGATGAAGGGAGTACAAGAAGAGTGGTCGTTCCTCAAGGAAGTGATTCTAAGAGCGCACAGAAAGTCCATCCCCTTTCATAAGAAAGGCAGCAAAATACCTCTAAGGAGGATTATGTATCACTGGCCCACACCTGCAGGGAACGGCCCAGAAAAGCCAAGGCTGAAACCAAGCTCAAACTGGCTACAGGAATCAAGGACAATAAAAAGTCCTTCTTCTGATACGTGGGAAATTGAATGAAAAATAAGGGCAACACTGGGCCCCTGCTGAGCCAAACGGGGCAGCTGACAACCAACACCCAGGAAAAAGCTAATATCCTCAATGATTACTGTGCATCAGTTTTCTGCCAGCCCAAGGGGATCACCCTGCCTGACAGGACACAGGATTACCAGGGTAAGGGCAACCATATGCCTACAATTTGCAAGGACCTTGTGAGGGAACACATTGAGAGGCTGGACATTCACAAGTCAGTGGGCCTGGATGGAATACACCCAAGAATGCTAAAAGAATTGTCTGACATCATAGTATGCCCAATGGCAAGGATATTTGAGAATTCATGGCACTCAGGAGAGGTTCCTGAAGATTGGTAGAGGGCCAACATGGTGCCTATCTACAAGAAGGGAAGGAAGGAAGACCCAGGGAACTACAGGCCAATCAGTTTGACCTCAATCCCTGGGCAGATCTTGAAAAAAATTATTAAAGAATCCATCAACAACAGGCTAATGGAAGGCACCATTCTGAGAGATAGCCAACACTTCTTCATTATGGGTAGGTCATGCCTGACAAATCTCATTTCTATAACCAGGTGATGCATCTCCTGGACAGGGGAGGAGAGGCAGATGTCATTTACTTGGATTTCAAGACAGCCTTTGACTTGTTCTCCCATGATGTCCTCATGGTAAAAATGGGGCGCTGCAGCCTCAACAAGCTTATGGTCCAATGGCTGAGGAACTGGCTCTGTGGTAGCACTCAGCGAGTGACTGTCGATGGAACCAAGTCAACATGGTGCATGGTGACCAGCGGTGTCCTCCAAGGTTCAGTTCTCAGACCAGTGCTTTTTAATATATGCATAAACGATCTAGATTCAGGTTTCAGAAGCGGACTGGCTAAGTTCACAGACAATACCAAATTATGGGGAAGTGCGGTCACTCTAGAGGATAGGCTGGCAATTCAGGCTGACTTGGACAGGCTTGCAAGGTGGGTGGGTAACCACCCTCCCATAGTTGGTGAAGATCTTATTGGGGAGCACCTAAAAGGATAAATATTTACAAGACAGCAGGACCAAATGAACTACACCCAAGAATGCTAAAAAACCTGGCCGACATGATCGTGTGACCTATGGCAAAGATAGCTGAAGATTCGTGGCACTCAGGAGAAGTCCCAGAAGATTGGGAGAGGGCCACTGTGGTGCCTATCATCAAGAAAGGGAAAAAGGAGGAATCAGGAAATTACAGGCCAATCACTTTGACCTCAATCCCTGGTAAAATCCTGGAAAAAATTATCAAAGATTCCATTACTGATAGGCTAAAACAAGGCAACATTCTGAAAGATAGCCAACATGGCTTCATTACGGGCAGGTCATACCTGACCAACCTCATTTCCTTTTATAATCAGGTAACTCACTACCTGGATAGGGGAAATGAGGTTGATTTCATATACTTGGACTTCCAAAAGGCCTTCAACCTAGTCTCCCATGATGTCCTCATGGTGAAATTGGGAAAATGCAGCCTTGACTACTTTATGATCCAGTGGGTAGGTCCAGTGGCTATGTAACTGGCTTCAAGATAGGATCTGGAGAGTAATGATTGACAGAACTGAGTCAACATGGCGGAAGGTGACCAGTGGCATCCCTCTGGGTTCAGTACTAAGACCAGTGTTTTCAACATGTTCATCAACGATTTGGATTCAGGTATTAAAACTGAATTGGCAAAGTTTGCAAACAACACCAAAATATGGGGGAGCGTGCTCACGCTCGAGGACAGGCTGGCAATACAGGCTAACCTGGACAGGCTTGTGAGGCAGGTGGACCTCAACCTGATGATGTTTAATATGGAGAAATGTAAAGTGCTCCATCCAGGGAGAAATAACCCACAACACACTCACAGGGTGGCAGTGCTACACTTGCTAGTACCATAACTGAACGAGACCTGGGTGTCATGATAGATAACAAAATTAACATGAGCCACCAATTCAATGCTGCAGCTGGCAGAGGTAATCAAACACTGGCATGCTTCTACTGAGGCATCTCGAGCAAGGCTAAGGATGATATCCTCCCACTGTACTTGACCTTGGTGAGATTGCATACAGTTCTGGGTGCTGCACTTCAGGAAGGATGTTGAGAAGCTTGAGAGAGTCCAAAGGAGGGCCACATGCATGATTAGAGGCCTAGAGAGCAGGTCATACAAGGAGAAGCTAAAAGACTTGGGACTGTTCAGCCTGGAGAAGAGAAGACTCAGAGGGGACTTGGTGGCAGCCTATCAGTATATTAGGGGTGGACATCAGGGCCTGGGGGAGCATCTGTTCACCAAGACCCCCCAGGGGAGGACAAGAAACAATGGGCACAAACTGATTGAAGATTGCTTCAGACTGAAAATAGGGAAAAACTTCTTTACAAGCCAAGTGCTGAGGGTTTGGAACAGGCTCCCCTGAGGTGGTACAGTCACCCACCCTGGCAATCTTCAAAAAGTGTCTTGACGCCCACCTTGCTGGGGTCAGATGACCCCAGCAGTCTTTTCTGCCCAAGTGAAGTGGGGCTGGACCCGGTGATCTGCAAGGTCCCTTCCAGCCCCTAACATCTATGAAACTATGCCTTACTGCCTTGCAGGGGGAACCTGGGATCATGAAAACCTGGTCATTTGAACTGGCGAGTCCAAGGTTTGCAGACATGAAACTAGCCCACCATTCCTTTCAGAGCCATTAGCTGCAAAACTGGTGCACACCCATGGCTGGGAGCTGGCAGCTGGTCTGGGTTCCCAGCTGCTGGGGTGCACCATGTACTCCTGCAGCTGGAAGCCCTGTCATCTGACCCAGGCTCCCATGCAGAAGCAATGCTAAGTCACTCCTTTGTTACAGCTGCCTTCTGGGAAACTAAAGAAAGGATCTACAACTGGCCCTAATGAGTAGATTTCAGGAAACAAGCACTAACTATTTAATAGACTATAATACCTAGAATCATAACAGCTACAGCATAGTTCAAAATTCAGAAAAATAATACAAATATTTTTGGTGCTAATAACAAAACAACCCCCCACAAATTGATTGAAATTTTATATCCCAAAATTATTTTCAACAACATTCTGTTAACTTGCATACCTACCAACTGCAGCCAAAACACATTTTACTGTTAATATTTCAGTAAACTCTAGTTAAGATGCGGAGTTTTATAGATGAGGGGTGGTGGTAGGGTGTTATGGACAAGTTTGAGTTATTTTTTATGTCTCTGTCTTAATACCTCTCCATCTCTCCATACTGTAATGACTGACTTTGATGTCACCTCTATCACAAGAAAGCAGCTTTATGGCTATCAGAGTATCACCACTAAGTGGTAGGCAAAAGCTCAGTGTATGATGCACATCAGTGGGGTTTCTCTTTTTCACATCACAACACACACCTCTATTCTGCTAGACTAAAGCAGTGAATTCAGAATTCTTTTTTGAATAAGGTTGAATTTCCATCTTTTTTCAAGAATTGGCGTCAATAATTTGCCCTGGTTTGTAATAACTGCTGTTTTTTTAGTAAACGTTTTATCAGCATTCACTTAAGTTAGAATTTAGCAAGATACAAATTTCATTTGGTATCTAATTTACAACCAAGGGTACATTACTTGTCTCAAAACCAGCATCACACTGATGCTAGCTGGCACCCATGTTGGCATTCTCAGCAGGCAAGCCAATGACTGAAAGGACAGGGACACTCAATTACCTGCTCACCAAGAGGACTGGCACTTTCTATGCGGGGATAAAGCAGTTGGGGAAGCTTACACTACTGCTGCCAGAAAAATACCTAGCATGTGGTTTAAAACAAGGCTTCAGTCTCCAGGGCAATAAACGGCATGCTAAAAATAAATTTAAAATAGACTACTGAGAATTGGTTAGTCCATGATTTAAATAATATATGAGGATAACAGCTTAATATGCTGTTATGCAAGAATGTATTTTTACAAAGCTGATTTTTACAGAGTGCCCAATACAGAGTTAAATTGATCTTAATTTGATCAATAATTATCTATAAATTTGAACCCTCACTCTTGACTTGATTTTAATGCTTTCTAAAGTATGTAACTGTTTCTATAACTATCCATGTCATCAACTAGCTGATTACTAATGTACTACTCTGCTAAAATTATCTGGTACTTACTGTGAAAACTGCGTTTTATGGCAAAACTTGGTACTAATAGAGAACTTTACATCTTTAATATTTTATACAACTAATTGATCCTTGTCACCTCCTTGTGAGATGCAATTGTCCAACCATGTAATAAGCTCACCTGTTATACAGAAAACATTGTATAACACTTGGGATCTTGCAAACTACTGTCTAACATCTACTTCACTTTTTCTAAGCAAGCTAACCAAGAAGCTAGTGGAGGGGGGTCTCTCGTGCCACCTGGCTGTATCCCTGTCTGGCTACAGGCTAGGTCATGATGTGGAAGCTGCACTTGCTGCTCTCATAGATGACAGGCAGGTGACATGCATTCAGGCTCACCTTGCAGAACTTCCACCCATCTTGGGGTACAGTTTGCTAATATCAAATACTGCTGTCCCGTCTCCCAGGAAGTGCTGAGACAAATAGGAATGGCCTAGGTCCTAAATCCATCATAAAGACTGGTCAGCCCAGCTAACTAAATTCAGGTCGAACTACAATCTGCCCTGTCCATACTGGGATTTTACAGTACTATATTTACCTGCATCTAAGATGACTCTGAATTTAAGATAACCTCCCAATAATAACATTCTATATAGAGAAAAATAATTTATAAATCTGTTATAATTTTCCATGTATATAAGCTAATCCTGGAGATTCATCTTAAATTTACATACCCCCCATTGATGCTATGGGGAAAACAGTGGCAAGGGGCAGGTGAGGGGGGCAATTAGGTGGAAAGTCAGTGAAGGAGGCAGTAGGAGGTGGTAGTGGGGCAGGGAAGGGGGTGGGGTCAAGCAGCTTGAGCCCCACCCCTTGTCCTCTTCCACTTGTATGTCCTCACCACTTTTCCCCTCGTGCTTGCTCTCCACAGCCTTGGGTCCCCTTCCCCTTGTCAGCTCCCCACTCCTTGCAGATGAGGGGAAGAGATGGGGGGACAAGATCCCAAGGCTGCAGTGGGCAAGGCTATGGGAAGGAAGGGTAGAGGTAGGAGGCCAGAGGCAGCAGGAGTGCAGCCACAGCAAGTGCCTCCCCCCCGGCCTCATACTCAAATCAAAGATGAAGGGCTTTGTTCTTCATATTAAATGGGAGAAAAAACCTTGTCTTGGGTTTGAGTAAATATGGGATGGCCTAATCAGGGATGATCCTACCTTGAGCAGGGGGATGGACTAGATGATTTGGGACGTCCCTTCCAGCACTACTTCCCTATGATTCCCATGATCCTAAAAGCTTATAAACTAATCAGTTTTGTTCTATCACTGGTTTAGGAAGGGAGAAATGGGGGGAAGAGAGCTGAATGGGGGTTACTGTTAAGAGTGTGCACCCTGGAATCATTTTCTCACTTTTAGCACCTTCGTGGATGATCTTCCAAAACCAGAGTATCTCCTCCAATGGCCTCACCACCTTGCCAGCACAATAGCAGCTGCCCCATGTGTCCATTGTATTCCAATATTATAATAGAAAAGCAGCAGGCTGACCTTGACAGGCTCAGAAAATGGGCGGACGAAAACCTGATGGTGTTTAACACTGAAAAATGCAAGGTTCTCCACCTTGGGAAGAAAAACCCGCAGCATGCTTATAGTCTTGGCAGTGCTATGCTGGCTAGCACTACGGATGAAAGGGACTTGGGGGTCATGATTGACCACAAGATGAACATGAGCTGCAATGCGATGCTGCGGCTAGTAAAGTGAGCAAAATGCTGGCTTGCATCCATAGATGCTTCTCAAGTAAATCCCAGGACATCATTCTCCTATTGTACTTGGCCTTGGTGAGGCCACAGCTGGAGTACTGCATCCAGTTTTGGGCTCCACAATTCAAAAAGGATGTGGAGAAGTTTGAGAGGGTGCAGAGGAGACCACGCGCATGGTCAGAGGTCAGGAAAACAGACCTTATGATGACAGGCTGAGAGCCACGGGACTCTTCAGCCTGGAAAAGCGCAGGCTCAAGGGTGATCTGGTGGGTGCCTATAAGTTTATCAGGGGTGCTCACCAGGATCTGAGGGAACATCTGTTCACCAGAGCACCCCAAGGGATGACAAGGTCAAACAGTCACAAACTCCTCCATGACAGTTTCAGGCTGGACGTAAGGAAGAACTTCTTTACTGTCTGAGCCTCCAAGGTTTGGACTAGCCTGCTGCCGGAGGTGGTTCAAGCACCTACTTTGAACACCTTCAAGAGACATTTGGATGTTTATCTTGCTGGGATCCTATGACCCCTGCTGACTCCCTGCCCCTGGGGCAGGGGGCTGAAGTCGATTATCTTCTGAGATCCCTTCCAGCCCTAATGTCTATGATCTATGATCAATACAATACTGGTGTGAGACTGGAATGTGACGCACCTGCAGAGTGGCTGCTATTGTGCTGGCAAGACAATGGGTCTTAGGAGCCCTAAGGTCACTCTGCATGTAGCAATGCAGGGGTTGGTTTGTTGGCCTACAGCTTGGTTACACTTGGAAATGTAGTGAAAAAGGTAATACAGAATAAATTACTTTGAAATAGTCTCTTCACTGAAAACACTACATAGACACACTTACTTCCACGGAGACATTCTTATTCTGGTTTTGGAAGAGCATCCAAAAAGGTGCTAAAACTGAAAAGTTATTCCATAATTATTATTCAATAAATTTCAGTAAATTTCTCAGTGTCCCAAACCTGAGAGTCCCTGCTGCAGCTAGGAGTAGGCTCCAGTCTGCATGCTTGTAGGGTTATATAAAGTTATAATTAAAGGAAACTCTTTCTAGACTAATGTAGAGAAAGCATAGCAGCAGCAATTTTGAAAGGCAGATAGTGCTTCACTGTGAAATGCAGTGCTATTTCAGCCATATTTTAACTTCTTCATCTTTCTGCATCTGTAAATTGGGTATAATATATTTATCTCTTATGGGTATTTCAAGCCTTGTAAGATGCTCAGATGGAAGATGCTATACAACTTCATTTCACTGTGAGGCACTATATTTGCCTTCCAAAACGGCTGCTGCTTCTGGTGGGCTCCTTAGAAATGGTAAAGTTTGGTAGAAAGAAAACAAGGTCATCATAACAGTAACACAGCTGCATACACTGCACTTCTAAAGGAGTTCCCAGTAGTCAGACAAGGAACTGTGGTAGATGTAGCAGATTTCAGGAGTTCTTGGTTTCCATGATCATATTCATTTCACTAACAAGAGCTGTCTCTTTCTTTACCTAAATCTGTTTCTTTACCACATCTGTTCTACAATATTTGTTGGGCTCCATGCAAGATGTATCATTTCCCACTGTAGAAGGGAAGACATCAACATAAAAATTATTATAGCAAGCAGTGTTAAAGTAGCAAAATTACTTGATTCTTACAAGTCTACTGGCCAGTCATGTTTTCAAAGCTGCATGATTCAAACATTTCATATGGTATCATGCTGCAATGTGACATACAAGTTGGGATTTCAGAGGGGATTTTGAAAAATAGTAAAATTAAAAATTTTACAGACCTGCAGATGATTTCATTTGCAATTTTAGATATTTAGTCAAACTGGCTAAAACAAAACAAAGAAAAACATTCTTTAGGCACTTATTCCTGTGTATGTGTGTGTGAAGTGGTGGATTTTTACATTTTTTTATAGATGACATACTTCATTTAAGATTCCTTGAAGCTTAAATCTCAAAGACCAAGGCCAGATATAAATAATTGACCGTTGTTTTGGATTTAAACCTCAGGTGGTGTGAGAAACTGAAGGAGCCTGGCAAGCTGAGGTTTTCAATTACATCTGCTTTTTAAGAATGATTGATGCCAGAGGGTAAATGAATCCTGTGTCATGAAAACTCTACATTAACGGCTCTATGGAAATGATAAAAAGCTTTCCGGGATTCAGGAAACAAAACAAAACACAGAGAGAAGCAGGTTTCATCAATGTGTGGATTGCAAATGGCACCAAGGAGATGCAGAGATGGGATCAAAGACAAGCTGAAAATGAAAAATGGAAAAATATGAAGCTTTTTGGTTTTGTCTTTATTGTTCAGGACTGGGCACATAATAATAAAAAACTGGTATTGTGTTTCTCCCAAATGTATGCTTTCATGGCTATATAAAGTTTGACCACGAAAGTAAAAGACAAACAGGCTTGACTGCACCTGCACTGTGTCCGTTCAAACTTCCTTCCAGGGCTCTGCCCAAATTCCTGAACTTTACTAATCCACTGTTTTAATGTTAAATGTTCTTCTGAGCATCCTCTTTCAGCTGAGCTAAACTGTGTGGGGTGATATATAACTATTCCTAATTTCTCAATAAAGCACACCACCCATTTCACATCCAAATTAATTACAGTCCCCTAGAAATCTGAAGTGGGCCTTAAGGATCCCCAAGACAAATTTATTTCTCACTTCCTCCTCCATATCCAGCTCAACAAAGAGAAGCCCCTCCTCCTCACTGGAAGTGGGCAATGGTCTTCATACCCCTGGAGCACTTCTTCTCAGCTCTCAGCTGTCCTTTCTGCACTTAACTGCTCTGGATTCTAGGCCAGATGCTTGACACACTCCAAGCTTCTAGATTAGTGGTTGCCAACCTTTTTAAGGTGAAGATCATTTTTTGAAGTAAAGGAGCAACCCAGGATCTACCACGCTTCCTCCACACCCTGCATCCCACCTCCAGCCTGCTCCACCCCTCTGCCTCACCCCCTGCCCAGCAGGCCACTTCGTCTGGGAGAGAAGGGGGGTGGGGCAACTGAGGCCTCCACGGTGAAAGAGAGAATGGGGCAGGGGCAGGGGTGAGCAGGGCCCAGGCCTGGCTGGGTGGTGGGAGGATCAGAGGCCAAGAGGCTCACCCAGGCATGCGGGGAGGGGGGCTCCCACCACTGCACACACCCCGACAGAGGCCCGGGGGGCACGCACCACCCTAATCTGTGCACAGGGCCGAGGCAGCTGCAGGTTGGGAAAGTGGGGCACCTGCACGGCTGGGGCGGAAGGGGCCTGTGAGTGTGGAGTGCAGAGAGGGCACCAGAAGGGCTGGGGGGCAGGGGTTGCGAGTCTGGAGTGAGAAGCACCGGCAGCACTGGGGGAGGGGCAGGGGCTTGCAAGTGAAGGGCAGAGGCAAGGCACGGACATAGCACTGCCCCCACATCTACCGCACCTCCTCTTCTCCCCTGCTTCATCCCCTGCCCACCCAGCGGTGGGAGGCACATGGCGCTGGGCCCCGGCTGGGCCTGGTGCCGGGACAACCTATTATAGCCACATGCAGGGGGGCTCCCGCTGCTGGGCTGAGCTTTGTCCCCTGTCTGTCTGGCACTGGGCCACTCCCAGGTCTGGTACTGGACCGACTGGCCTGTCCAAGACTGCATGGGGGGGGCGGGGGGGGGGGGGCCAGCCCGGCGTAGCTGATTGGTTCAGCACCCAGTCCAGGAGTGGGCAGTGTCAGCAGTGTCGGCATGCTTCTGGGCTGGGTGCTGGGTGCTGGGAGGATTTGCTCATTCAGGGCCATGTGGAGGGGCTCCCACTGCTGGGCTGAGCCTTGTCCCCTGCCCGCCCAGCAGCAGGACAATCAGCCCATCCAATCAGGGGTCACTTGGTGGGGAGGGGGAAGTGGAGGGAGCCCCCAAACATGGCCCTGGACCAATCATCCTAGCACCCAGTGCTGCATGCACCTCGCCGCTGGGCCAAGACCTGTCTCCCACCTGCCCAGCGCTGCGACAACCGGCCTGTCCAGGGCTACGTGGGGGGTCCCCATTGGTGGAAGCCCCCCCCCCAGAGGGCCCCAGATGAGCTGACTGCCCCAGCCCCACTGCCCTGTGTACAGATTGGGGTGCAGGCTGCCACTGCAGGTTGGGGCTGGAGCCACACTGGGCTTTTTTTCATGGTGGTGGGGGAGCTGGGCCAGGCTACACTCAGGGTGGGCAGCAGCACTGGGAGGAAGGCTGCAGTCACCCCACACCCCCTCCCAGCACTGCTGCCCACACCAAGCACAGCGTGGTCCAGCCCCCACCAGGAAGAGCTCAGCACAACCCCGGGCCCAGCCTGAAGTGGCAGCCTGCCCTGCCCCACATGCAGATGTGGGTGCACACGCTTCCTGTGCCCTCCCAGGATGCATGTCCCAGGCTCAGTTCTCCCCTCCCCCACTGGGGTCTCACTTACCTGACCCTTTGCTCCTGCCTCTGCCCTGCTCCCTCCCTCACTGCAGATCTGGCCCCAACCCTTCCCTCCCAATCTGCTGGGCCTGCTCTCCACCTGCTTCCCATCTTAGGACAATTAATGGCACTTTTCACAACTAACGTCACCTTTGAAAACCCAAACACTTGCCCAAGCCAATAGCTTTTTTGATGAATGGGTAGCTAGCTGTCTCTTCCTTAATAGCACAGTAAAGAGTTGCCAAGCAGAATCTGGGAATGAGTTGGTTACCTTCCCCAACAAAATTGGAAGACTGACTTCAGCACATTAATATCAGAAACTGTGAAGGATGAAACTGTGTGTGTTACAATATATGCAAAGAAAGTTTAAACCTATTTTAAAATTATCTATGCTGTCCCTTGGCTGTGACAAGGAGGAATGTTTTCTAAGAACTAGATGGAAGTCTACCAAATAAGCACAAGCCACTATTTTTATGCCAGTTACTGCAACTCCTCATGAATTGATGAACAGAGCTGTCAAAAATATTTTCCATGAAAAATGTTCAGTTTTCTGCGAAAAATCAAAACCTGAAATTTGGGCAACAGATGTGATTTTTTTTTAAAATTATTATTAGGAAATGATTTCATGGAACCTCATAAGAGTTGGAGTTGAGTTGTCTCAGGTCTTCATTATCCTCAGGGGTCAAGGCTCCTTTACTGGTTTAGATCACATAGGGCGTGTCTACCAGCAGTCGCTCTAAGCTGCGTGACATATGCAGCTGCGCAGGCACACACATGCCGTGCAGCCAGGCTCCCCTGTGTGGCCATGCACATCACACAGCTTAGAGGGAATGCTGGTCTACACATGCACTTTAATGTGCAGTAGCCTATTCTACTGTTCATTAAAGCATCATGTCAAAAACAGTGCTAATATGCTAATGTGCAGTAGAATTAGTCTACTGAGCATTAAGCATCACAAAAAACCACGTTCAGCTTTTGTTACTGTGCACTGGGGCAGCCTAATTCACCTTTATGTAGCACCTCATATTAGATGACACTTTTACATGTGTTCTGGGGGTGGGGGAGTGGCACTTTAATTAGAGCGGCTCTCACCACAACTTCTGCGTCACCATCCCTGCACTTGAAAATGGTAGTGAGGGCACTTGAACTAAAGCTCATAGAATGAGCTTTAGTTCAAGTGCCCCCACAGCCATTTTTAAGTGTGGGGATGCTAATACACGAGATGCAGGAGGCTGCTTGAGTGTGGCAATTGCCATCCTCCAGCTGACTCAAGTAATTGAGTCTGCTCCAATGTGCTGGAATTCCAGCACATCAGAGCAGCCTCAGTGCTTGTGTATAGGTGTCCAGAGGTACCAGACTTAATGTGCAGTAGCAAAAATGCATTAATGAATGTGTAGATATGACCATGAAGTACCATGACACCTCTTCTTATTAAACTGGCCAGATGCAACATGGGTGATGGGGATGTTATTGGGCTGGAAAACCCAGCCCACAAAAGAGAATTGAAGCTTTAGGCACCTAAAACTGGCATGTAGGACCACAATGACATTTTGAAATCGAACATTCACTACTTGGCTGAAAATTTTTGGTTCCAGGCTTGGTTTTTATTTTCAGTTAAAACGTATTATTTCCTGCAGTAAAAAAATAATTCACAAACAATTCAACTTTGTCAAAAACCCAATAAAATACAGTTTTGAAGGAAAATTGTAATTAACCTTATTGGTAAACCCTGAGATTTTATATATCCATCATCAAAAGTATTTCATGGCCATTCCTACCACATCTTCCAGTTGAAATAGGTTCAGAAGAAAAAACTAAGTGCTACCAATATAACCTACATTAAACTTATTCTATTTTTTAAATTAAGAATCTACTTCTCTCTACACAAAATGGGCCCATTGGGTGGGATGGGCTTTACCTCTCCCCTAAAGGCAAACATGTCTTTTCTTCCAGGTTGGCTTCCAGGTTGGTTCCATCTTTTCTTCCATCTTTTCTTCCAGGTTCTTCCAGGTTCCATCTTTTCTTCCATCTTTTCTTTCAGGTTGGTTCCATCTCGTACAGCGTGCTTTAAACTAGCTTCGCTGGGGGATGGGGCCACAGGGGGAAATTAAGTTGTTTCCCAGCCAAAACAGGTGATGAGCACAAGAAGTACCCAGGTAAGTGGCAGGGGTCTGGATAGTCTTGTGATCAGGGTAGTGGTGCATACACCCACAGGAGGCCTTACATGCCTCTACGCTAATGCTCGTAGTATGGGGAACAAGCAGGAGGAACTTGCCCTCCTGCTAGCTAACACAAACCCGGACATAGTGGGGCTCACTGAAACTTGATGGGATCCAATGCATGACTGGGCGGTAAACATCAAGAGCTATAGGCTGTACAGGCGGGATAGAATGGGGAGGAAAGATGGGGGTGTGGCGTTCTACGTCAAAGAGCAATACACGTCCTCAACAAATAGCACGGGGTCAGAGGAAGGGCAGACTGAAGTGCTCTGGGTTAGAATACAAGGGGGGGCGAGGGGAAAGGGACTTAACAGTGGGGGTCTACTACAGACCACCCAACCAGGGGGAAGAGCTGGACTGGGAATTCTCAGGTCAGCTAGCAGAGGCAGTTAAGGGACATGGTCATTATGGGTGACCTAAACTATCCCAATATCTGCTGGGAGGAGCAGTCAACTAGGTCTGACTGCTCACGTAGGTTCCTAGCCAAGATACAGGACCTCCACCTAACCCCAGAGGTGCACGGTCCCACCAGGAAGAATGCCTTGCTGGACCTGGTCCTGGCCACAAGTGATGACCTGGTGAGGGGACTGTGGGTTCTCGAGCACCTGGGCGATAGCGATCATTGCCTACTGGAATTCACCATCCAGTGCAGGGTGTCAAAGGCCTGCAGCAAGACAGCAGTGCTTGACTTCAGAAGGGCTGATTTCAATGAGTTAAGGAGATTAGTCGGGGAGGCACTGAGGTCACGCAGGGGAGGGGAGTTGGGAGTCCAAGATGAGTGGTCGTTCTTTAAGGAGACGATCCTCTGAGCCCAGAGGGTGACAGTCCCAACAGGAGTCAAAGTGGGCAAGAGTGCTCAAAAGCCCCCATGGCTCACCAAAGGCATTCAGGAATGTCTGAAAGCTTAAAAGGAGGTGTACACCCAATGGAAGGGAGGGACCATCATGAAGGAGGATTATACCTCCATTGTTAGGAAGGCTAAGGCGGAGACAGAACTGGGACTAGCAACCCAGATCAAAGACAACAAGAAGTCCTTTTTTAAATACATAGGGGGCAAAAAGAAGGCATCGGGTAACATGGGACCCCTGCAGGACACGCTTGACAATCTGGTGGTTGCACCAGATGATAAAGCTGACCTCTTTAAAAAATTCTTTGCTTCCATATTTCTGAGCAGGGACTGGGACATCCCCCACACTGGAATCCCGGACAAACTCAACAGAGGCACAGCCAGGCCCAGGGTCAGAGAGGAACTGGTTAGGGAACTTCTGGTGGGACTGGACATCTTCATATAAGCAGGTCCAGATGATTTCCACCCAAGGGTGCTGAGGGAATTGGCAGAGGCCATTGTGGGACCCCTGGCACAGCTCTTTGAGCACTCATGGTGCTCTGGTGAGGTGCCAGAGGATTGGAAAAGGGCCAATGTGGTCCCCATTTTCAAAACAGGGAGGAAGGAGGACCCAGGAAACTATAGGCCCGTTAGTCTTACCTCGGTCCTGGGAAAGCTCTTTCAGTAAATTACCCAAAAACACACCTGTGAGGGACAAGCAGGGGAGATTATGCTTAGGGGCAACCAACATGGGCTCATTAGAGGCAGGTCTTGTCCGACCAACCTGGTGGCCTTCTATGACCAGGTCACAAAATCCTTGGATGCAGGTGTTGCGGTGGACGTAGTCTTTCTAGACTTTAGGTAGGCCTTCAACACTGTCTCTCACCCCATGCTCATCAAAAAATTAAGCGACTGTGATGTCGTTGCCTACACAGTCAGATGGGTCACAAGTTGGCTGAAGGGCCGCACCCAGAGAGTGGCGGAGGATGGGTCATTTTCGACCTGGAGAGATGTGGGCACTGGGGTTCCCCAGGGCTTGGTCCTCGGGCCCAAACTGTTCAACATCTTCATCAGCAACTTGGATGAGGGGGTGAAAAGCACCTTGTTCAAGTTCACGGATGCCACCAAGATGTGGGGAGAAGTGGGCATGTTAGAAGGGAGGAACAGGCTACAACTAGATCTTGACAGGTTACCAGGGTGGGCAGATGAGAATAGGATGGGTTTCAATACTGACAAGTGCAAGGTACTACACCTGGGGTGGAAGAACCAGCAGCATACCTACAGGCTGGGGAACTCCCTTCTCATCAGCACAAAGGCAAAAAAGGATCTTGGAGTCATTATTGATTCCAAGATGAACGTGGGCCGCCAATGTAAGGACGCAGTCACTAGGGCCAGCCACAACTTGTTATGCATCCACAGAAGGATGTCCAAGGAGGTGATCCTTCCCCTCTATGAGACATTGGTCAGGCCGCAGTTGGAGTACTGTGTCCAGTTCTGGGCGCTGCACTTCAGGAGGGATGTGGACAGAATTGAGAGGGTCCAGAGGAGGGCCACTCGCATGATCAGGGGGCAACAGGGAAGGCCCTATGAGGGGAGGCTATGGGACCTGAACCTGTTCAGCCTCCACGAGAAAAGGCTGAGAGGGGATCTGGTGGCCGTCTATAAACTTACCGAGGGGGACCAGCAGGAAACGGGAGAGACCCTGTTCCCTCTAGCACTACCATGAGTAACTAGGAATAAAGGCCATAAGTTGACTGAGAGGAGGCTCAGGATGGATATCAGGAAGCACTACTTCACAGCCAGGGTGGCTAGGATCTGGAACCAACTTCCAAGCGACGTGGTGTTCGCTCCTACCCTGGGGGTCTTCAAAAGGAGGCTAGATAGACACCGTGCCAGGGCAGTTTGACCCAGGATTTTTTCCTGCCCATGGCAGGGGGTCAGACTTGATGATCTGCTCAGGTCCCTTCCAACCCTACCAACTATGAAAATGTGTTCAGTAGTCACAGTATTTCCAAGGGTCCTTACAAATTTTTCCTTTTGTAAATGTCAGTAGTACTAAGGGATTAGCTCAACATTTTAAAATTTCATTGGTTTTGCTTTTCAGCCCTTGAGAAAAACCTTGACACCACAGGAATTTTACACACTTTTTGTCAGTTTTCTAAATCTAACACAGCCAAACTAATTAACCTAAAATTCTGTGACAATAAATATGGAAACAAAAATATGTGCATCAAAACTACAGAGTGCCAAGTTTTATTCTAATCAGAATGAAAATAAGAGTTGTAATTAACAGGTATCTCTCATATCTGGGCCAGGGAGAGACATTACGCATAACCTGGTTTAAATAATCAACAAGTGGTTTAAACCTGTAACAGAACAGACACTAAGTGCACATAAACCAGTTTGAAAACAGATGAAACCAGTTTGAGATAAACCTGGTTGAATGTAGTATCAGACTTGATTGATTTGGGTCAAACTGGTTTATGCAATGTCTGTCCTAGACCCCTTCCTGGTTTAAGTTAAATCAGAATCCCTCAGCATCCCGGCATGCTCTCTGGGCTCAGCTGGGCTGGCCCCTTCCCTCTGCTCCTTGGCTGGAGCTCCAGCAGTGACTTGCAGGCACAGCAGCATCTGCCTGGCTTCTCCTGCCCCACCCCACCTCACTGCTCGCTGCTCAAGCAGGGATCCATCCCTCCTCTCTCCCACAACATGGATGGTAGCCAGCATGTGGTATGCTAGCTAATGCTGAGAAATGTCTTTGCAATGCAGATAGGACAAAGGCAGACAGGACAGTGTCTGGGTAAGGCTTTTTGGAGCTAATCAACAGGTCAGCTGCTAATGTCCTTCCCCTCCTTCCATGGAAAAAGTTGTTTAAGAAGAGCCTGAACTAATGAGAGGCTTTGTTTTCCAATGGGGTGCTAAATGCTGATAACAGAGCTGATAAATGCTCTGTTTTCAAGTGGGGGGAACCCCTTCCTAATCAGAGTATCCTGCTGGGGTCTGGTCATACTCCCTCAGCTCAGCATTGTAGAAGGGAAGGGAGGGCTGCTCTAGTGCCCCCGGCTTCTAGCCTGAGCCACTGCAGGCATGTGCCTAAATTTTCTCAGTCCAGAGGAGATATTTGTCTGATTACAAACCAGTTCAATCACAGGGTCCCATCTTGTAATGTTTACTTCTGAAGTTCAACATGTTCCTGGAACCCTCTGAAACCAGTCACATTCAAACTGTAACTCTGTAGCTATAAGACTCTTTATATCAGTACTTTTGTATCTTTCAGGGAATGTTTGCAATTTTAGCTCACCTACATTGGAAGGGTGAGAGAACTGTACTGAGAAAATGTGGCCATAGCTTGATATCCAGAGAGGATATGAAGCAAGCTGCTGGCATTCCCCCTACAAAGTACAAGTAGAATGTCTCTCCCATCCAGCATCTACAGTGGGATGATGAGAGAAAATGCATGTAAAGCGAGGGCTCCAAAAGAGGTAGGATGATAGGAATGCATCCTCTTGTGAAGACATTTTTTCACACTAACAGTGTCATCATAAATTGATGCAGCGTCACAAAGATTCCAGTGAAATATCTGAGTATGCGAATCGTGTGTCCCTGGAAGTCCATTTGATGTTGAACTGACTCTAGTGATACTCAGCTTGTAATAACCAATCTAAATGGCACAGTGTATATTTACGGACAAGGATAATTCACATCCTCATGGTCCAATTGCATAATCACATTGCTATATAAACAGGCTCTCTATGGGGGGTTCAGTTGGCATATTTGATAATCCCTTCACACATGTGAAATAAGAATTTGAACGGCTGATCTTCAGTGAAGCTTGAAATGTGAAAACGGCACATGGAAAGTTCAATCTCCAATTAACCATAAAAGCAACAGTGCCTCAATTTTTATGAACATTTACAATATGATGCCTGAACTGATTTAATAGCGTGTAAAAGACAACAACTGACAAAAGTTATTCTCAGAGGAAAAGAACAGAAAAAGGAATAGTTACATACATACAACAAAATGAAAGCTGAGAAATGAATGTGTGCAGTTGACTGATATTTTTAGGGGGATTCAACTATTTCTCTAGGTCAAGATTTTAAAAAATAACTAGTGATTTTGAATGCCTCAAATTTTGGTGCTCAAGTTAAAATAGGGGCCTAGTTATCAGCAAGTGCTGAACAACTCTAAAACATGAGCCACTTTATGATGGTCTAGTTGGACCTGAGCTACCTCAGATTACACATCACATTTGAAGATCTTGGTCAATGGCATTCCCCAGTTCTAGTCACCAAAATCACTGGATTTTCAGAATGCCATATACATTGAGAACAGCACTCAGCCCAGCACAAGTTTTGCCTTTTGTTTTCCTCTGATCCTTCTGTGAAATAAAAAAAGAGCAAGACTTTAGAATAGCTAGAATCTCCACAACTGGAAATGAAATGGGAGAATATTTTGTAGCTTTAAAAAAAAAATCTGTTTCAGGATTGTTTCACTGTTTGAACATATGAAAAGTGAAAGTTTGTGCTAAAACATGGCTGACTCATTCACCATCCTATATCTTTAAAACTGTGAAAAAAAATACACAATATTATATATCAGTAAAGAACAAAGTAAGAAAATATTTGGGCAAGCAAAAATGTGTGGATGGGTTAGAATTTCTATCTTCCAAGTCACATTAGAGATTCAGACAGTTAAAACTTTGAGGGACATTCCCTAGTAATCTTCCTGATATCTTTCTCTTCTTTTGTCCACCTTCTTTCACCCACACTAAACCCTCCTCTTCTTCTGCTTAGTAGAGTTCAATCCTTATATTTATCCTTTCTTGTAAGGCCTAACAAACTTTAGTTTATTTCACCCAAACCAATGGAACTGAATGAATTTTATTTTCATGGCTCACTTTCCAAATGCTTTATGCATAGTCTGATACATTAATTCAGATTATCATTCTATGCACTTTTTGCATTAATTCTCAACTGACTGACCCTCTTCATCTGTAATTATTACCATGAAGGTTTTGAATATCATTAAACTCTTCTCACCGACTGTATTAACTTTAAAAGGTAATTTGATTAATTCTGCAAGCCACTGGTAGATGGAGATTTAACGCCTCATGGAATTTCTGCATTATCAGTATTTTGCAGCAACTAGATCCGAAAGATAAACGAAATCCTTGGAGACCAGATAAAAAAGGTTGGTTGTTTCTGTGAAAGATTTTAAGTAATTTCGTTAAGCTTTAAAAACAGTGCTCTAAATTGTTTTTCCCAGAATTACAAACAGATCATTCCACTGCATTCCCCTGCAGTGCTGATTTAATAACTTTTCATTTTTGTGGAACGCATATATTTCCAGAGCACAGCCAAAGGTTCTTCACTTGGGAAAACACAATGACTCTGAGGTAACAAAAGTTATCAACTGATAAATTGTAGAACAATATAGCCTGCCAAAATAGTCAACGTGTGAAGACTTCACCTAACTTCAAAACTTACTGGAGACCAAAGAGGCATGTTATTGCAATTTTTAACGTTTAATATTGACATCCCAGCGCAAACAATTTCAAATGATATTCTCTTATGGAAAATCCCAATGTATTCTCTCAATGAGCATGCTTTATTACACTATTAGCACTGAGCTTTTTTCTTGCATCTGTTAGTTCAACAGTAGAATTATAGCAGAGAACAATATTCATTAAAATTTGATGATAAGTAATAAAGGCTCAAATTTAGAGGCAGAGGAGGGAATATTTAGAGCCTGGAGTAGGCTATGTGATCCCTTCCACTAAACAGGGTGGAAGAGAGCAAAATTGATAATGATATATACTGAAAGTGAACATTGGCATCATACAAAATACTTTCCTCCTGCCCTGGAACGTTTCCATGAAAGGGTTCAATGTAATGACACTTGGTTGCTGGAGGATGGATGAGTTGGAGGCATACGAGCTCTATGAGGCTTGTGTGAACCTATCCTCACTTATATTGTAAAAGAAAGAGCTGGACTCCCATTCAGGATATTTACACACAGAAAGAAGCTATATGAACCTGGATGGAGTCATCCTCCAATGGATGCCAGTTGCGCAGGAAACCTGGGAGTAGTACAAATGTTCTGTCAACTATCAGAAAAAGCACTACGATTATGGAAGTAATAGCAATTTTTCAGCCATTCAGGTCTGCTGCAGTCATTTCACTGTGTTATCCTCATTGCTCCTGGCTGAGCATAAAGTGGGAAAATTACATGGGTCTTCCCAGGTAAAAATTTCCTTTTCACTTGTACAGGAGTGAAGCAGAGATTGAATTGGCATGTTCTTGGTAGTGGATATAAACCCATCTTTCAAAATCGAAACTCTCATTTAAAAAAACCCCTAAATTCCTAGAGATTGCCGTTCTAAAGACAGTCTTCAAAATGTGAGCCAAAGATAATCAACAACAGTGATATCTGCTGGAACACACAGGCTGCCTGAAACACAATACTGTTAAGATGAACTGTTCTTAACTATAATTTACATGATGTATTGACTCAGAAGTCTAATTATGGCGAATTAAATATCAACATTAACTATTTTACTGATGACCTTTCAAACAGAAACATCCAACTATTGTGAGAAATCAACTTGAAGACTTACTAGTGCAGTGCAACGGTCAGAGCACATAATAAGGAAAACGATCATATTTAGAACAACAACAATGTATTAGGAAGATTTTTCCAACCTACTCGGAGCCACTTCTCCAGGAGGCTGATTGTGGGCTGCCATTAGAGATCTCTATTACTTTCCTTCCTCCCAAAATCTGCTTTCTCGGCCTATGTGAACAGGTTGAACTGCAGTTATGTTGTTATATGCTTTGAAGAGCAGAAGTGCTACACAAGTGTTAACAGTTATTACTGAAAAAGAATATCATTTATGCCACAGTAGCAGCTAGAGGCCCAACATAGATTACAAGTGTGAGACATTGAACAAACACTTAGTAGGATACAATTGTTTTTATCTTCATCTCTACTTTAACATTGCAAGTTCCTTAGGGCTAGATGAGTAGCCCTAGTTTTGTATTTGAATGGTGCTTAGCATTCAGTGGGCACTACTGAACCAAGTTTCATAGTTTCATAATTGGTAGGGTCGGACGGGACCTAAGCAGATCATCTTGTCCAAACCCCTGCCATGGGCAGGAAAGGATGCTAGGGTCAAATGTCCCCGGCTAGGTGGCTGTCTAGCCTCCTTTTGAAGATCCCCAAGGTAGGGGCGAGCACCACTTCCCTTGGAAGTTGGATCAAGTTCCTAGCCGCCCTGACTGTGAAGTAGTGCCTCCTGATGTCTAGCCTGAATCTACTCTCATTCAACTTATGGCCGTTGTTCCTTGTCATCCCCGGTAGTGCTTGGGGGAACAGGGAGTCCCACACTGCCTGCTGGTCCCCCTTGGCAAGTTTACAGGTGGCCACCAGATCCCCTCTCAGCCTTCTCTTGTGAAGGCTGCACAGGTTCAGGTCCTGTAGCCTCTCCTCATAGGGCCTGCCCTGCTGCCCCCTAATTATGCAGGTGGCCCTCCTCTGGACCCTCTCGATGCTGGCCACATCCCTCCTGAAGTGCAGTGCCCAGAACTGGATGCAGTACTCCAACTGTGGCCTGACCAGTGTTGCATAGAGAGGGAAGATCACCTCCTTGGACCTGCTTGTGATGCATCTATGGATGCATGACAAAGTGCGGTTAGCCTTCCTGACCGCGTCCACACATTGGCAGCCCACGTTCATCTTGGAATCAACAGTGACTCCAAGATCCTTTTCTGCCTCTGCACTGACGAGAAGGGAGTTCCCCAGCCTGTAGGTATGCTGCTGGTTCTTCCTCCCCAGGTACAACACCTTGCACTTGTCCATATTGAAACCCATCCTATTCTCATCTGCCCACCTCTGTAACATGTCGAGATCTAGTTGTAGCCTGTCCCTCTCTTCCAG
Source organism: Alligator sinensis (assembly GCF_000455745.1). NCBI lineage: Eukaryota > Metazoa > Chordata > Crocodylia > Alligatoridae > Alligator > Alligator sinensis. Next base: position 682,220 of record NW_005842694.1, read on the forward strand.
CGTGCTCACTTCTCCCCACATCTTAGTGTCATCTGCGAACTTGAACAAGATACTTTCACCCCCTCGTCCAAATCACTGATGAAGATATGGAACAGTGCGGGCCCGAGGACCGAGCCCTGGGGAACCCAGGAAAACAAGCTCCACTCCACAAGTAATAATGACAAAAACCTTCAGGAAGTTCCAAAACACTGGTAGTTCCTTCCTTAGAGTGCTTCAGCACTTCCTGGGATATGGGCCCAGTATAATACTTTGGCACAACATAATGGTTTACTTGCTTACATTATTAGTCAATTTATCATTAGAAGTATTCAGCAGAACATTTTCCTGCTGCAGACACCTATATTGATAGCTGACAAAAGATCCATCTTCAAGGGCTAATTCTTATGCATGAGAAGAACTAAGAAGTTATCTGGCACACCCCACAATTACGATGGCATAACATGAGGATCAGTTCACATTGGAGTTAGTTATGTTACTCGGTTTTTGTGTGGTGATCAACTGTTTTGCCACTGAAATGCCCTTATTAAGTGTTCTGTGGGCCTGAAGAAAATTAATCCCCAATATGGCACAATCACGTCTCAAAAACCAATGGTAGAGAGAGGATTCCACTCAAGCCAGAGGACAGCTGGTAACTGATAGATCGTGCTGTTTTCTCATATGAAAATCCATTGTCACTCATTTAGCACTTCACATGTGCTCATCCAAGTGGAAAATCCTCAATCATCTACTGCTGGGTACGGTATATTCAAAAGTAGGGATTGACGTTCTTTAATGTAGTAACAGCAGCTGACATATGGATGAGAAAGTAGCAGAAGAAGGGCTGATACTCTGAAAATACAGAGTAGAAATTCTATTTCTGCTATTTGCTACCTACAGCCAAGATGTAAATCAACCTGGGGAAAAAATACAAGCTGTTCCTCACAGGAAGGAATAATCCTGGATATAAACAATGCAGCCATGGAAAAGATACTTTATCAAGCAGCAATGCTGGAAGAGAGACCATGATAGGGGAGAGCTAATCAGATACAAACCCGTACCATGATATTGAGCGGAAGGGAGATTCAGTGCTAAATGTATTCAGAACTTTTGGTAGAGGTGATATCTTTTATTAGACCAACTAAATAGTTGCAAAAAATATTTTTTTTTTATGTGCAAGCTTTCAGGCTCACACACCCTTCCTCAGGCAAAGGAGAATGCACAGATTGTAACATTTCCCCTAGGTAGAAATGAAACTTCATACTGCACAGGAGAATAGAAAGATGTTATAGGCTCCCCTGGGTAAAAAGTTCATTTTATGCAAATTAGACTCAAATAAAAGATGGAGCAGTCTGTTTACCTTCAACGTGTCTGATGGCAAGCAGGGCGTTGAATTTTGTCTTGCTTTTTGGTAAGATGTTTTCTATTGCACAGGAGAGAGGCTGATGAAATGTATCTCCTGGCCAAGGCAGTTCTGTTGTGTGCAGCTTGTTTTCCAGGTATGCACATTTAGCTCATACAAAAGGCTGGAGCAAGGATAGAATTCTCCAGGTCTCTAGATGTTGGAGTTTTGCTCCTTTTTTATAAAAATTATGACATTTCCATTTCAAAAGCGGCTAATTGTGATATCTTACATGTTTCAGGGATACTGGTTTTAGCCATGTTAGTGTTAGATGTGCATGCATATGCAAAGGCAAGCTTACGATTACCACAAGAAGGATGGCTGGGATTTAGATGAAGGATCAGTGGTTGCCAGCCTGAGAAGGCTAAGAGAGAGACTTAATCTTTTTAGTCAGGGGTGTAAAATAATTTATCCCCGCAGGTTGGATCTGGATCGGGGCATTTTGCAGGTTGGATGATCTGTGAGCAATGGCAGCAGCAGCATTAAATACCACAGCCGACAGAGCTGCTGTATCAGTGCAGCTCTGGAACTCATTTGCATCCCCTTTTCCCCTGCCATTGATTTTAGTTACCAATAGTGACCCCAAATTCAGGGGCAAACCCCAAATTCAAGGGCAGTTAAAGAGGTGAGGATGTGGGGAGGCAAATGACAGCAGCTTTATTAATTCACTAAATTTTGGTGCTGAACTGATGTAGCAGCTCTGGTAATTGCAGCAACAAGCCCCATGCACCAAATCTGGTTTACAGAGGTGGGTCATTCAGTCCATGAGAAGCTCGGATGGTCAGATAATCCACCTCTGCAGGCCAGATGCAGCCTGTTGGTCACATGTTTGACACCCATGTTCTCAGCTATGCTTCCTAAACACCTGTTTTCTGAACAATGTCTCTTTTCTGCGCCTCAAGTTGGGCCACCCAAAAAATCACTAGTCACTTTTGAAAATGTTGACTAGTTTAGGACTGTAAGTTCTGTCACTATGCTGCCTGCTTCTTCCCACTGCTCTTCACCTCTCTGCTCTACTCCAGCTGTCCAGAAAAGCATGTAGAGCCATTTCCTCATCGTGTGTGTACTGGCAGAGACCCATTGAAATCAGGGAAGCAATGCTAATGCAGACCAATACAGGATCTTGCCCACACTGTTTGTGAATTCTGATTTCTTCTGTTGATTTGTGCTGTTCCTCCTCTTCCCCCCCCACTCCCCCTTCTCAAAAAATGCTAGACGTAATCCAGAAACAAGATTAAAAAACAAGAGTTCTGAAAGATGACTAAAAGCCCTCCATGATTATCTGCTTGCTCAAACATGATTGGGGGGGAGGGATGGGCACAAATCTAAGGGCACCTATACACATGCAGCGAGGCTGCTCCAATGCATTGTAATTATAGCTTGTCAGAGTGGATTCAATTAATCGAGTCTGCTGGAGTATGGTAACTACCATATTCCAGTAGACTCCAGTGTCACATGTATCAGCATCCCCCACAATGAAAAATGGTGGCAGGAGCACTTTAACTAAAAGTCGTTCGACAAGCTTTAGTTGAAGTGTCCTTGCTGCCATTTTTCAGCAGGGGGATGCTCATATATGTGACACTACAGATGCTTTAATTAGAGCAGCTTTCAGAGCTGCTCTAATTAAAGCACCCCTCTCCCCCAATCCTGGAGCATGTGAATAAAAACACTAAGGTTTTAACCATCTACAAATATTTGAATGTTGCCATATTCCAAACTGGGAGTGGAATTCTTTAAGTGAGTAGGAGTAATGGAATGGGATCTGGACAACAAACAGCACAGGCTTAACAGCACAAGAAAAGTTATTCGTGCTAGACTGTAGAGTGATTTTACACAGGAAGCACATGTGGGGACAAAGCCCCTTGCTTGAGTCATTTATACTAAACTAGCCAAAGCTGTGGAAACACTGCTGTCCTGCTCAGCAAGAACTATGGACTTTGTTGTCTGAGAGGTGAGTTCCTTCTCTGTGCTGGTTAGTCCATTCTTGCCCTCCTTCCTGAGACTGCTATTCGGGGTGTATGAAATAATGTGGACATTAATTTGCCTGTGAAACAGGCAGGGAGAAAAAATACCAAGATAGCGCTATTCATACCATTTTCCACAGAATTTAGAAAAAAATTAAAGCCAAAATCTGTTTCTCATATTTGCTTTGATCAGCTGTAAATCCATGAGAGCCAGGCAAGCTTGCCCAAGGGCATTATTTGTCCCTTAGCCTTTAGTGTACAGAGACTAATTTATCTTCCAAAATTAAGCTCCCTCAAAAATTAGATTGCTTTTTGCAGTGGTTTTGTCCCAGTTTAAGTGCTTGTAGAAGCTACTATTGAGCTTTTACTGGAGTAGCTAAACAAGGGGTTCCATTACTGGGAGAAATATATGGAAGAAATGATATTCTCTAAACAGAGCCAGTTTTGCCCTTTTCTAAGTACAGTGTAGTGTGGTGTAACCCATTCAAGTAAATGGGACCTACACAGACTGCTTTGAAGATGAAAGTTCAGTTGTGTTCAGAGCTTTCTGTGAACTTTCTATTTAGCCACTACAAACAGTTGCAGTTCTACCATTAGTTACTTTTTTGTGTAAGCAACTCAAAAGGCAGCTTGAGTGATTTCTTTCATTCATGGAACCAATTAACTGCCTATTAGTAAATCAGATTTTTAGGTATATCTAAATAAATTAATCTATAGAAGTATCCTGGATTTTTTTAAATAGGTCAGCTTGGCTTTTCATTCAAGAGGAAGACTGTATTCGTTCTACTTCTGTATTCCAAAGAGTCTGCATTTTCCAAGATGGTCCCAGTAGAGTTATTCAACAGTATGGGCCCAACTTCTATGAACTTCTACCATTTAAAGGAGTATAGTCTAGACACACACACTGCATACTTAGCTATCATTAATTTATTTAGTCTCAGCATCCCACTTAGGTAGGTAAGAATTCTCTTCACCATAAGGATATAAACATAGAGGAATGAAAACATAAGCCATTTGCCAGAAATGACTCAGACAGCCCCTGCCCTAGCAAGGACAGGCCATCCTGGAATCATTCTGCTATTTCTTATCCATAGGTCTTTTCAAACATAAATTCCTAACAGCTGTATTCATACTGCAATTAAAAAGCAAGCAAGCAAGCAAAAAAAAAATCAGCTGAATCCAAATATATTTCCATGCAAGAAAAATAAATTCCTACAGCCATCTGGGAGCAAGCTAATTCATCTGGAGGACACATCATTCAAAATTTAGTGGTAGAAATATATGGAAAATGATCATCTCCAAACAGACCCAGGTGCAAAAGTGGAGAGCTAATTAGAAATAAAGCTCCATATGGTGGCAAAAAAAAAAACGAATGTAAGTTTGGGCTCCATGCACTGAAGTACCTTGTCATGAACCAGAGAAGAAAAAATGATGAAACCCCAACTGTTCCTTCTATCACTCACTATAAATAAAGCCTGACAGCTACTTTTAGCTTAATTTCACTGTTATAAACAATAATTAGTAGTGTTTACAACAGAAAGTAGATGAGAAAAGTGGCTAGGGGGAATACAATAGTTTGAACTGTCAACTTTTCTTCTCTCTCCCCTTCTGTTTCCCTGTAGATAACAATTGTGTGCATTTCCCCGCTTGCCCCTCCCCTACCTAGATCTTCCCTCTATAGGCTTCCTCTGTTAACCTTAACCTTTCATTAATATTTTCTCTATTTATTAATTGTGGGTTCAAAGACCGGCATCTCTGCTCCTGAACTTCCATGACTGAGCATTGCAGTCACAAAATTCCTTCTTGTGGGTAGAAGTGACTGAATTATTCACTGAAAAAATAGTAGTGTGACTGCACTCCCTTCATTATTTAAATAGTATACCAACCAAACCAATACAGATTCCTTGTCATGTCATGGTTTGCCTAATGCATGTTTCCTAGGCACTGTTTGGACTGTGCTCCAGTCCAGCTCCAGCTCTGGTTTCATGAGCATACTTTCCATGCAGAGACTCTCACTCTGGAGTCCCATTTCCTAGAAGTGTTACCACTCAGGCTGCCCAGGGCTCCAGGGCCAATGCTGTACTCTCCCAAGTCACCCCAACAGGGAAAAGCGCACACTCCCAAAAGCCTCAGCCTCCACAGTGCTCCAGTTTGCAGTTTTGCTTTTCAGGGATGTGTGATGGCCAAAGCAGAGAATGCACAGAAATTCTTGCAAAACAACTTCCAAGCCAGGTTCATGGATAAATCATGAGAGATGCACAGATATAAGAAAAATAAAAAACAACCTTTTCAGTCTCTTCACTACTCTTAATCATTCTTTGGGATCCAGACTGCCATGAGTCCGAAATATGTTCTTTTGATCCCCACGCTTCCTTTTCCTCCCACTGAGTCTTGCCTTCTTGTTCTGGAGCATTCACTAAAAGTAGATGTTGTCCTTTTATAATCTCTGTCACGAGATTCTCCTGCTCAGACTGTAAGCATTCACAATAGATAATTTTCAGACTATGGATTATTCGTAAATAAATGGTTTAAAATGCTACCTGCTCTGTTATTTGTATTGTGCTGTTATTTCTGCTTCTTGACTGAATGATGGTGTTTTATGATTCTTTTATCTAAAAATGTGTCCAATAACCAATTTCAGGTATGAATTTTTTTAGTGAATGATCATTTTTGAAGAATTTTGGCAACATTTCCAGGTTCATAAACATTCTGCCTTAGTACAGGAAAAAAGATTGGGTGATTTTGAGGTCCCTTTCAGACCTCTATGATTCTATAACGTGTTCTGGAATCTCACGCTGTCCAGATACCCATGCTTAAGGAATGGATGTATTTGATGGATACCAGTGCATCATACTTAAGTATGGTTCCACCAAAAATATATAAATGAAGCTTTTTCAAAGTGAACAACTCTACCCATAATTAAGCTTTAATATTGTAATGTGAATGTAATGCGTGTAATTTTCCCCTTTCTTCCCCTTTCTCCAGCCTCTTCCTTCTTCCCTTGCCCCCCAGCCTCTGGTGGTTTCTGGGAGCTGCAGTTCAAATTAACAGTCAGCATAGCTCTATAGACTGCCCCTTGGTTCCTCCTGCAGATAAGGAATTACAATTGCAATATTGTTTGATGTTACAATATTGTTTGACATTTCTAATTTTTTAAAAATCATATACTTCATGGTATTTTGTGGAATTTCCTATTAATAAATAGCTCAAAGAGAAACTTGATGATCTTGAATTTTCTTACATAGCCTAGAATGGTATTCATAAGATCTGATTTATTAATTCAAGATATGACACAATAATCTCTTATTTCCATTGCCAATCATTCCGCTTTCTGCCAGCTCAAATGCATATACGTATCCCATTTTCAATGGATTTCAGCTGCAATGACACCAACATGACAGTGAAACAATGGTCTCCTTTGAAAATAAGAGTGAAAGCAAATGTAAGAAGTTCAAAACAAAACAGGAGAATGCACAGTGCGATATACATTATGTAACATTTCATATTAGGAATAGTAAGAAAAATGACAACTGTACAAGAGACAAAAAAAGGCTCTTAATAAAGACATTGGGAAGTCCAATGGAAAATATAGGGTGGTCTGCAAGAGTGTCAGGGGATTTCAGATTTATGCAAGTCAGAAGCCATTGTCTCCTAAGAGTCAACACACTGGTTTTTGTTGTTGCCCTCATCTATAATAAATCAGAACAGAGCTCTTTCTATACAGCTGGTGTTGTTATATGCACTTCTAAAGTACTTGTTACTAGATTACTTGAATGTGTATTACATAAATTAATCATACATCAGATTCACTCCTGTTACCACAGAATGCTGTTTACAAAACATAGTTTGTAATTCTACTGAGGCTCTTCGCACCCACCATAAATTAATCTCTCCCTTAAAAATCTCTCATTGGAGAATTGTTACTTTATTATATTGTCTGTATGAATTACTGATATTACACACTGTCAGTGGGCCTTGCTGAATAGGGTCCAGACAGGGCTAGGTCTGTATGCGGCCAGCCTCTACTGCTGGAGTGTTTGTGACAACCCACGATGTAGCTGTGGCAAAATACACACCAGGTTGTATATTGTCAAAAATTGCCTGCTGACTAAGTTCAGTGGTGTACTAGAGAACCTGCATGTGGCCATTGATGATGCTACTGCATGGCTTGGACATTACACACATGCTGACTGAGGCTTGGGACAGACATTCAAAAAGCCCAAGCCTGAATTGATTCCATCTTTGCAGGTTAGTCTAACATGCAGAGTTTGAATCAATTGCCAAGTGGATAGACATTCACTTTTGATTCAGGAAATGCAGACACATGCCTGCAGTGGCTCAGGCTAGACTGAGGGGCACTAGAGCAGCCCTCTCTTCCCTTCTACAGTGCTGAACTGAGAGGGGTGGGGGTGGCCAGCCGCCGGCAGAACACTCTGATTAGGGAGAGGTTTAAGCCCCCACCCAGGCCTGCACAGTCCCCAGCCAGGGTATGCCTGGAGGAGGAAGGGAAAGTAGCCCTTGCCAGGCTTTTCCTGGCTCACTGCTCAAGGGGTGGGGAGTGTTGCCAGACCCTGGTCCCTGGCTAGCACTCTGAGGCAATGGGAGGTGGGGGAAGGAGGACTGCTTGTGTGGACTGCATACAGTATTGATGATACTGAGTTTTTCAATCTCCCTCTCTCTGCTTCTTCATACTGTCTGAAGCAGACTGACAGGCAAGGGAGCCAGCAGGGAGCTGACAACACAATGTTTATCAGCCCATCAAGAAAACAAGTCTCTCGCATTAGTTCAGGCTCTTCTTAAACAGCCTTTTTTCCAAGGAAGGAACAGAGGAACATTACCAGCTTACCTGTTGATTAGCTCCAGAAAGACCTAAGCAGACACTGATCTGTCTGCCTTTTTCCCAGTGAAATTAGAGACACACACAGACAGACACCTCTGAGCATTAGCTAGCATGGAGGTGACGTGATGGTGAGCAGGTGCTGGCTAAGGTCTGTGCCCTGGGGTCCATGCTGTGGGAGAGGGGAGGGAGGATCCCTGCTTGAGCAGTGAGCAGCAGGAGGGGTGGGCAGGGGGAAACCAGGTGGGTGCTGCTGTGCCTGTAGTCCCCGCCCCCCGGCCCCTTCTCAGCCAGCCAGAGCAGCGATAGTGCTCCGGCTAGGGAGGAGAGCAGGCAGCCCAGCCCAGGGCTGAAAAGCATGCTGGGATGATGGGGAACTCTGATTTAACTTAAATCAGGAAGGGGTCTGGGATAGAAGTTGCATAAACCAGTTTGACCCAAGTCAGTTAAGTCTGATACTACTACATTCAACCAGGTTTATCTTAAATCAGTTTCAGACATTCTGAAACTGGTTTATGTGCACTGAACTTCTGTTCTGTTACAGGTTTAAACCAGTTTCTGAACACTTAAACCAGTGTATGTGTAACTTCTGTCCCTAGCCTGACTGACTGACTGACTGCTATTACAGCACTATTTCCATGCAACTTTAGAAATCTGAATTGGGAAGAATGAAAAACAGATGGCCTTTTGTAATGGAAGATAGATGAGCAAGACCTGACATGAAAAATGTTTCAATAATATGTACTTTATTGGACTGGGCAATGATAATATAATACAACTCACAACATTTCTTAAGGTATTTTGTGATTACTTTTCAGGGAGCCACAAAACCAAGCTAAAATATACTTCAAGGATATAATCATGATAACAAAAAAACCCAAACAAAACAACAACAACAACAAAAACCTCTTTAGAAACTCAGGGCAAGCTGGGGGTGGAAAACAAACCAGGTTCCTAAAACTAAATAATCTCCCTAATCTTCCTGCAAGTGGAAACAATTTCAGCTAAAGTATCTAAGGAGTTTTAAGTGGGTTTGAATGCACAGGAGATGCAGATAGCTTCCGAGAGAGCAGAAACTAGGAAAATGAAATGAGCATTTTTCATGGACAACATTTGCTTTGTTGCATCATGTGCTGCCAGACACAAGTGAGCTTTAGTTAACAAATCCATGAGTCACTTTAAAATTAGACAAGTTACTCAGCTTTCAAGACCTTGCCCTATGAATTGCAGAAACTTGTCAGGCTCCACTGCGAGAGCAAGTGAAGATAATACACGGATACAAATTAATTGTTAGTCATAGACAAAGGAAAACACTCAAATCAGTTGTGTGGGGAGCAAACTTCCAGGGAAATACTGGGAACTGATTAGACCCAAAGACATACCTGAAGTCCTTGCTAACCTCTTGCACAAAATCCCATAGGTACCCCTCAATTCCAATTCCCTCAGAAAAAACCTGGAGAGCATCGAGGCAAGTCTGGATTCAGACCTCATTCTATGTATAAACAAAGCTGGTTCCATTATGTTGATGCAGATGAATAATGATTCACCTTGGTTCCACTTGAAGGGAAATCAAGCAGATTGTCTGCATTCAAATTCAGGAGACGGAGTCTGATCCAGCATTTTCCTGTTCTGTGCATTTGTGTCCAAGGACTTCACTTCTTTGGGCCCTGGATCTTAGGTTAACTTTGATATCACAGACCTGTGACCTTCAGACTAGGACAAAAAAGGTCAAATAAAGAAGGATTACCTTCCACCTGTCTGATAATACACCCTCACACAGTGGCAGACTGACCCATTCTCATGGGCTTGAGTCCTAACAAGCTGTTGTTCATAGCTTTCAGTGATCCATTCTACATAGGAAGCAGGTACCATTTTAATGAGTGCCAACCTTTCCCTTTCTTCCGCATTTCATTGTACTGGTGTGATTACAAATGTGATATTACCGCTTCTAGGGCATTTATACACATAGTTTTTGGTCCCACGATGCACCGGAGATTCACTGCTTCAGAGCAGACTTGTTTAATCGAGTGTGCTCTGCATGAGAGCTGATGCGCTCCACGCTGCATCATGTGCAGTGCTATAAGTGCTGAAATGCATGTCAGCACACAGAAAATGTCGGCGGTGAGCTTTTGAAATAAAGCATCTTCTGTGTTTTAGTTCAAAAGCACACCACCGCCATTTTCTCAGCACTGATGCATATTTCTCCGCTTATACAACTGTAAGTGTCACAGCGCCGGGCGATTTTCAAAGTGCCTGGTGCTGTGGCACTTGAATATGTAAAAATGTCCCTAGAACCTACACCCCATAAAAGTCACCTTGCAGCCAGTATGTTTGCTGCCCAGTGAAAAGTTCCTTTTCTGGTTTTATTAACAACTGTACCATCCTAATGATATACTTATTGGGAGATAATCTACCAGAGGTATGTTTGTCTGATTCTAAAAGCACGGGTTTAGACAGTAATATTGAAGTCCTTATATCCACACACATCTAATGTATCCACATCTTTTGGACACAAGTGTTTGCAGGAATCAACAGGGGTAACTTCATTTTGTTCTGGTATTTCAAACATTTAGATGTTGTATACTTTATCTAGCCATGGTCCTGACTGAGATCCTTTAGAATAGGAGTTGGCAACCTTTTTGTGGCAGGCCAAATTAGTGCAGATCAGTCTGAGATGGGCCAGTGTTTCTGACTCAGCCCCCACTGCCACTACCCCAATTCCTCCCCACAGTTGCCACTGACATGTGGTCAACCTGCTACAGAAGCTAACCACTGATGAAATATCACTGTTTTGTCCTGCTGCCAAAATGCTGTTGACATCATAGTTTCGTAGGTTGGATGAAATCACTTGGCAGGCCAGATCTGGCCCATGGGCTGTAAGTTATCAACCCCTGCCTTAAAAATCTGCCCTTGGGAGGCCTAGCAATGACTATCCTGTGACTCTGGCATCACAGTAACGGCCTAAGAGAACAAAAATGTGTTTCAACATGTCAATATTTTGCTGAAGTCTCCAGAATAATCATACTGCCCTGTTTTCATTAGTGAAGATTTTGGCATAGTAAAAATCACTATTTAACTACAGGAAATAAACACAGAAGTTTCCTACATTTTATACGATCTCCTGACAAGCAATGAAAACACAAAACTGATATATTTATTGGTTGCATCTTTAGGATGTTTAAGTATAGTGTAAGAGCCCTACATATAAATAAGTATTTATTACTAGCATATAAACTATTAACAATAAAGAAAAGTCACTCAAGAATGTAGAAAAAATGTAAGCTTCACTATTAAGGTGCTTATAAATGAATATATAAATAACCAAAAATCATGCTTTAATTTAAATGCATACCAATGTATACGTTCTGCGCCTTTTAACTAATGTTTTACAAGTTAATTGAAAGAATAGAATGTTTTAATAATTTAAGAAGCTACTTGATTAATTTATGAACCTCTGAATTAACCTCATTCAGTTTTTGTTTTAAACCCTCCTGCACTAAGTCAGTAGCATAACATAGGGGGGTGAGAGGCAACTGAGGCAGCAGTCCCAGGCACTGTCTTTGTTGATGGGGGACACATAAATAACCACGACAGCAGCAGCAGCTGATTGTGTTGCTGTGATCGGCACCTCAGCAGACCAGGACATGGAGCTGCCCGGCTACGACTCTGCACAAGGTCGCTATTCAATAAATGCGTTGATGTGTAGGAACACAGCACAGGGACAACACTTGTCAAGTCACCAGATGATTTATATTGCTTGGATAGATTGTCACAATCAAATCAAATTGCCCAGGTATGCATGTAAGGTGGGTAAGTCCCAAAATTGTAGCTGTGCAAAAACTTATGAATAGTGCGTGGCGGAGGAGAAGGAAGGCAGCCCTCCCATGTTTTCACCTCAACAGTATCATGCCAACAGAGTGGGATACCTGAATTCAGTGCCCCCCTCACCCTGGGATAGATATACTGTGAAGAGACCTGGCTGCGGGAGACAGATTTGTCTTAAGGCCTGCCTTTCTTTGGCAGTTAGGCACCCCCCCCCACTCAAGATTCACAGACCTGAACCCTGTCCTGGAATTAGGCACCAAATCCTTTTCTTTCAAAAAACAGCTATAGGATGAGGCCCCCCACTTTATCCAGGAGATGAGTAGTCAGATCACTTATACAGAATTTGGGAAACCAGGATTCAATTCCCTCCCTTGCCCAAGGGGACTTGAACCCGCATCTTCTAGCGCAGAGATCTGGTCACTGGATTATAGACTCTTCTTATGTGAAGGGGGTGGGGTAGGAACAGTGACTCGTACCTGAGGCAGGGAAGGGGTGATCAGGGTAGCAGCCCTGGATTCTACCTTTGGAAAAGGGACACAAAAACAGATGCCACCACAGCTGGCTGTCTCCTTTGCCAGAAGCACAGCAGCTGGCACTGCCCCATGTAGAGCTACTTCCCAAGGTGCGGACCTGCCCTGCTATGCCTGTGTGTGGGGAGGATTTCCTATTAATTGGGCAGAGAGAGAAAGTGAAAGAGAGTGCAAGAGTATAGGACATTAAGTATCCACCACCATAACTGCTAAGCTACTAAGTCATTCTTGCTGTTGGGTACACTCGCTCTCTCTAGTCTAGACTAATGTGTATTTAATTATGCTACGACAAATGGCATAGTTCAAACAGCAGAAACTGAGAAAGCCTCTCTCCTCCCTGCCTTCAACCTCAGAGTAGCTTGAAACCTAATAGTAAGGGCACTCTCCTTTACTATTACTGGGAGGTGGGAGAAGTAGCTTTGAATCACTTCAGGCAAAAGCAAAAACTGAACCCGGGAGTCTCAGAGTGTGGATGTAGCTCCTGACCCCCTTGCTACTGGATAAAAGGAGATCCTTGGAACCAACTCCTCCTCCTGCAGCTGTGCTTTGTGCAAAGCTGGATCTCTTGTGTGCTCTGAGAACAGCTCCTGGATCAAGCCCCTCGGGCACTGTAGGGAAAGGAAGGAACACTTAGTTCAAGGATTGCACTAGGGTCCAGATGTGAAATACACACCAAGATGCCCAGCACTGTAGAGACTGAGGGATTTCTGCAATGGTCAGAAGTAGAACCTGAGATGCCTGGGAATTTAATGTGGAAAAGTTGAGTACTCATAAACTCTAGGAGCTGTTTTGATTCTTTAGGCATGCGCTGAGGACACCTTACACACACTGACAGGACTACGGTGCTCACAAACTCCAGCTGAAGTTGTTTTCTTTGCAGAACACAGCTATTGGATAAGGTGGTGCGCCCACTTTTTATACAATAGTTTAGTGGTTAAAGCACTAAGCACTCACCCATGAAACAGGAAATCTGGATTTAATTTCCTCTTCAACCTCAGGGGATTCAAACCATCATCTCCCACAGGAGTGCCTTAACTTCCACTGACTTAAGCATAAGGTAATACTGGTTTAAGGACTCATGTTTTACATACAAATACCATACAAAACAAAACAAACAAAAATACCGAACCTGACTTTCAATCATTAGCCTCCCACTCTCCAGATGCCCCAGCCAATCTGTTTCAGCACAGTTGACAAAATATCCTAGCCTTAATCTGCCCAACCCACCAACCAGAAAAGGTAAAGAAAACCCCAAAACACTTGAAAAGTGCTTTAATCAAAATTTGTTAGAGGGCATGTCTTCCTTACCCTTACTCTCCTGAATTTTCACTCAATGGATTTATAAGCCCTCCTACACAGCTAGTGAAGCTTCATGACAACATGTGAGAAGGCCAAACTGTGGCACCACAGCTGATTGACAGGATAGGAAGTAAAGATAACTGTATGCAGCTGCAAATGCAGATGATAGGGAATGAATGATATTACAAAACTGGGATTGGCAGAGACACTAAATTTGACATCCTGGCTTCTGCAGTGGAGCTACAAGTGGTTGAGATGTCAAGTCCAGAGTTATAAAATTGCTTCAAACTTGAGTTCAGAATGGAGGTGATGCTCCCAAGAGGCTCTTGTGGAACATGATGATCTTCTACTCTTCCTGAGGTATCTGCAGGGGGCAGCAAGGACTGGGTAATATGGATGATTGGAGTTATGAGGCCACCTTTGCTCATCCCATTCCCAGGAACTCAAAGAATTTTACTAAGGGTTCAGTGTTAACTTTGTTTCACAGAAAGGAAAACAGACAGTGTAGTGATCTTCACGGTGAGACTGCTGCAGAGCCAGGAATGGAGCCCAGGAGTTCTAACCCCAGGCTGCAGCTGTAACCACTGGATGCCTCCCTCTCCTAATTCTTGCTTCTTTTTCTGAAAACAATAAACTGTGAGGTGCCTGGGATTTGAGAATAGGTCAGCCCAAGTACTGGGATGTTCTCACCTATAATATATAACTATCACAAGAGATGATGATACATCTAATCTGCAGCTCATGTCCAGTGCTACCTCCCATCCTGTAGCATTTTGGCTCCACAGAGGGTCAAAAACAAGATGATCAGGGGAAAGCAAGTGTACTTCAAGAACCAGACTAAGATCTCAGAGATTATATCAAGAGGAAAGGATTCTGAGGGAAATGAAGTCTGCTTCCCAAGAGGTTTGTTTTCCTAACCAGGGAAATGCCCTCTTTACTGCTGAAGCAGGCTTCGTTAAAGACTCCCACCTTGATCATGACAGCACATGCAATGGGCTGGAACTCTGGCAGGCAGGAGGAGGAATGAGCTGCCACATGCAAGATTTCCTCAGGTCCTAGAAACAGCTTTCTACTAAAAGAAAACTGAGTGTCACAAGACAGTGCTTCAAATGTGATGAGAGGAGCAATTAGGAAGGGTAACATTAGTCTGTGCACCATTTGCTGAGATAAAGCAGCAACATTGATAACATGGGATTCTTGTTTCTCTTGGATGGTCATATAAAAGCCAATTAATCTTTTTTCTGTGTACGTTCAGCAGTACAAATTTATACTATTTGATTTGTATTCAGCTCCGATATATATCACCCACCCCCCTTCTTATAGCATTATGTTACTGCTATGTAGTGTATAGGGTTGTTTCCATAATCTCAAACTAAATGATAGATTTATATGAGGGGACCTAACAGCAATCTACATTATGCTGAGATTTCTGCACCTGAGTCAGATACCAAAAATAGCCCATTATACATTTCTACTGCCCAACCAATAAGGATATTGAAGAATAGTGCCTCTGCCAGGGCAGTGCCCCTGCCAGCATTTATCAAGAAAATTTACCTAACATGCTTATGTAATATATTAAGAGAGGATGAAAATAATGCACAGTGCTGTGTGTGGAATCTAGAAGGTGACCACTGGGAAAGCAGGGAGTGAAAATCCAAAAGGACATACAACTTCAGATGGGAACCAGAGGGGCAGCTTATTTTAAAAATTTTTGCTTCCATGTGCACATGTAATTGTGTGTCTAAATTGCACTTGTGATCAAAAACAACATCAGCTTTATGCCCAGTCTGGCTTGTAACTGCTATCTGTACATGCAGATACATTGTTTAAACCAGTAATTTCCATGTACAAATTAATGCTAGACCCTACAACTTACTTTTTGAGAGAGCAAAATTATTTGTAATCGGTTGGGTTTTGTCATTTTAAACTTAGACTGAGAAAAGGGTACAGACAAGAACAATGGCTGCAACCTCTTCTCTCTGGGGAGCTCACTGAGGAACCGTGGAATGGAAAGTGCATGGTGTCAACCAGGTGAAAGACCTGAGAATGATACTCAGTCTCTTTTTGGAGACCATGATATTCCACACTGCTGATGCAAAAACAGATCAGTGCATTGTTTCCAGAGCTAGCAACCTTCCTGTGGAGTCCCCACTGAAGCTTAGAGCTGTGCTCCCCTTTGCCATTAGGCCTAGGGACAGACATTACACATAAACCAGTTTAAGTGATCAGAAACTGGTTTAAACCTGTAACAGAACAGATATTCAGTGTATATAAACCAGTTTGAAAATGCCTGAAACTGGTATGAGATAAACCTGGTTGAATGTATTATTAGACTTAACTGATTTGGGTCAAATCAGTTTATGCAATGTCTGTCTCAGACTCCTTCCTGGTTTAAATTAACCCAAAGTCCCCTTGCATCCCAGATGCTTTGCAGCCCTGGGCTGGCCCCACCCCTCTACTCCCTAGTCAGAGCTCCCGCAGAGACTGCAGGCACAGCAGGGTCTGCATGGCTTCCCACTGCTGCCCCACCCCCCCACTCCCTGCTCAAGCAGGGACTCCCTCCCTCCGCTCTCCCATAGCATGGACCGTAGCCAGCATGTGGTATGCTAGCTAATGCTGAGAGGTATCTGTGTAAGGAAGACAGGACAAAAGCAGACAGGACAGTGTCCGCTTAGGGTTTTTTAGAGCTAATCAGCAGGTCAGCTGGTAATGCCCCTCCATTCCTTCCTTGGAAAGAATTGTTGAAGAAGAGCTTGAACTAATGAGAGAGGCTTTTGTTTTCTTGATGGGTGCTAAACGCTGTGTTATCAACTCCCTGGTGGCTCCCTTGCTGGTCCAGAGCAGTGAAACCCTCCCTAATCAGAGTGTCCTGCTGGGGCCTGGCCACATCCTTCCTCAGCTCAGCCCCCTAGAAACCAAGGGAGGGCTGCCAAGGGTGTGGTCCTGCTACATGGTACTTCCACCACATCCCACTATTGTTTATATATTTGACTGTAGTACATGGAACCCAGGTGCTAGCTGCTATGCAAACTCAGAATGAAAAAATAGATCCCTGCCCCAAAGGGCTTAGAGTACAAGGCAAGAGACAGCAGTAGATACAAGAAAACAATGGGACAATGTTTGTCAGCATAATCAGCAGTGGTTTCTGCACACCAATCACCTAATTGTCAAGCACTATTTTTGTTGGCATGGGCTAGGGACAGACATTCAAAAAGCCTGAGCCTGAATTGATTCAATCTTTGCAGGTTAGTCTAACCTTGCTAGGATAAACTGGTTTGCAAGTGCACAGCAAGTCTATTTCTCTGGACTGAGAAAATGCAGGCACATGCCTGCAGTGGCTGAGGCTAGAAGCCCACTGCTGACTCTGGATCATAATAGGGATCCTGCAAGATCCTTTCACTGCAGTTACCTCAAAGACCTCAAACTGCCTTTCAAAAGCTCCAGCAGAATTATGCCCAGCTGAGCAAGAAAAGCATGTTCATTCTGGCCACCACCATGATTCTGCTGACTTGTAAAGTCTACAGGCATTTCCAGGGAGATAATGACAGCTTGACTACTACTCCCCAATTTCCCAGGGCTCTGTTATGCACTTGTGAAATATCCCAAGAGTCACTGTGTAGGGGACTTTTGTCAAACATTATGCAAGGGTATAACACAACAAGGACAAACATACGCCAGTCTTAAACTAAATCATCACATCTTAGGTGGTCACACCATAGTGGTAGTCCTTATACCATCATTACCCCACCAGTTCAATTCGCTAGCAGGCAAAAAGCCTAGGAATCTCATTGTGGAAGCTAAATGCTTTCATGAAAGTGTTTTACTCTTTTAGTTCCCACTGAGCATGTCTACACACAACATTTTATTGTGCATTAGACTAATATAATGCACAGTAAAGTGTTATTGTCTATATGTATGCAGCAACTACTGTGCAGTCGATTAATTTAAAGCACTGTTTGCTAGTACCCACAGATACAGGTACTAGAAAATGATGCTTTAAACTAATGCACCAAAGAGCACATGCAGATGCTGACCAGAAGCAAATTGCCAGTAAGCCCAGGCAGCAGCCGGCCACAGCTGCTGCCCGGCTAAGCCCCAGGCCCCAGAGGGTGGGGGCGGGAGCTGTCCTGGCTCCAGCAGCAGCTCCCTCCACCCTCCAGGTTCAGGGCCAACCCCGGTCTCCCTGTGGCTGGGAGAGAACTGCCCCGGGAGCTGGGACAGCTCCCCCTGCCCCCCAGAACTGAGACCTGCCCCTCCTGCCCTCTGCCAGCCAGAGGCTGCCCTGAAGCCCCCTGCCAGCCAAGGCTTGCCCTGGTTGCTGCAGGGGGGCACAGCATGGCAGGTGCCGCCCCGGAGTAGACTGCTACTGCCAGGCTGTTTGCTCCCAATGCAGGTGTACATACTGACACATACCCTAGTGAACCTGAATTTTCTGTGCATTAATTGCACATGTAGATATGCCCACTGAGTTCAACAGTAACTGAGTATTCAGTTCTGCAGAGATCTGGGAGTTTCCTGGAAAAACTGTTCTGCAGCTAAAACTCTCTAGTTCCAGAATAGTTTTTCCAGGTAACACCCAACTCTGTGCAGAACAGAACTTCAGCTTTTCTGAATATACAGTCACAGGATGTAGCTCCAGAGCAAAACAATCTCCAAAGAATGGAGAAAGATTTTAATGATTCTCCTCAGAGAATCATTTTTTTTCTGAATCTTTATAAGACCTAGGACAGCCTAAAGCTTTTCACACAATTGAAGATATAATATATTTGCCTTGCACATAATACAAATAGTAGTGTATGTATTATATATCTCTTATCCTTTTTAACCTGGCACTGGAAAAAATAATTAGGAACATAAATAATATGAGGGAAGAGTTCAACTAAATGGAGAGCAGAGAGCCCTCGCATATACTGATGATATAGTTCTCATAAGTGAAAATATGAATAATGTAGAAGGTCTATATACCTGACTAACAAATGAAGCAAGGAAAATCAGACTACGAGTGAATGTGGATAAAACATAGTATTTGCTACTAAATAGGACAGCTCTAAATCAGGGATCTCATGTAATAATAAACAACATAAATTTTAAGCAAATTGTTCACTTCAAATACTTAGATTCTATTATAGCACAGGATGGTAATATGAAAGAAGACACTAAAGCAAGAATTGAAGCAATAGTGCTGACTTTGCATTACACAAGCTCCTGCCATCCAAGTTCATCCCAAGGAAAATTAAACTTCAAGTCTATAAAACAAAATCAGGCCATGTATAACCTACAGCAGTCAAATCTGGGTTCTCACACAAGCAAATGAGATACTACTAAATTGTTTTGAATGGATGCTTTTACAAAAAACCTTTGGTGATCCCATAACACAAGAATGGCACATTAGAAGAAATAATGCATTATATCAATGGTACAGAGACCCAACCCTAACACAGGAAATCAATGTGCAATGACTACAGTGGCTGGGTCACTTTGAAATAATGGAAGTGATCTGGACATCAAAGAAAGTGATTCTCAGGGTGCCTGAGGCGAGAAGGCATCTGGATGACCAAGATGAAGATGGCTAGATGATGTAGTGTCAGATGATGTGGACAAATGGAGAGTGAAGGCACACAACACACAGGACTGGATGAAGGTAGTGGAGGCTACCAATGGTCTCCAGCGTCTACAGTGCTAAATAAGAGGAGGAGAAGGAAGATGAATTTTTATTATGCATACATACATACATGCATAATACATATAATGAATACATTTACAATATATTTGCTGCATCCAATATTATGCAGCCTCTTTCAAGTTACATAATTCATCCATATATTTCTAAAATCAACTGGAAACTAAAATCTTACCATATTATAGCATATTAAATACTATTACTATCTACTTTCAAATCCCCTTTTCATTATTCTAGGGTCTGTCACTAGGTCTTAGCCACATTATTCACTTTTCTAGACATGGCAGTTCCAATTTCTGACTCCTGAAGAATGTATCATTTCTTTTTCAGTACTGAATCAGTAGTTCTTAGCTATTACTTCTCCAAGTATTAGTATGCTGCGCATTATTAAGAATATGAAGAATTGCTTTGAAAAATAATCTAATCTTTTAATAGCTGCTTAGGCACTGAACTCTACTGCTAACATCTCTAATTTATTGGTCTCCATAAGGTATATTTTTAAAATCGATACTGTGAATGGCCACTCAAAAAAAGTGAGAGAACTTTTTAGAGATAAATACCTCTAAAAAGTAAATTTCTTGTGCATAGTGGCCCCGTCTACATGGGACACTGACTGCGCAGTCATTACTGCACAGTCATTTGGTACTTTAGTTGTACAGAGGTATGGCTTGTTACGCTGACTGCACAGTAGCTTGTGACTATTGCATAGAAGCGTTGTGTCATGCTTCCTGCCGAGTGACGCTACTGAGCAGTAGTCACAGGCTATGGAGCAGTCAGCGTCTCATGTAGATGCAGCTAGTAAGTAATAGGTTTGGGTACAAACTAAGAAAAGCATATGACTTAGAGAAGAGAGAAAAAGAATTAAGAGAAGAAAAGCACTCCCAGCCTTTCACTCCATATGGGCTAATAGTAAGTTACTACTAATGTCTACAAACGTTTACAAAAAATCAACTTTTATTTCTGCCCTGTGCAATTTGATTAATTGCAAATGAATTGCTTGGGTGTTAGATCTGGGGCAAGATATCTGCACCCCAATTTTGATGCCCATTTAGTTGTGACTTTAAGATGTACTTTTAGTGATGAATGGACAAATGCATACATGCATTCTACAATATGCTTAGAAACAGGGTTATCTTCACAAAAAAGGAGACTTGAGAATGAGAAGATTAAACATGATGTATTCACCTCAAGAGGTTATCTTACCATTATCCTAACTGCATATTCAAACACATATACTACTAGACCCTTCAGCTCACTCTGATTCAAAAGGTGACATACCAAAGGAATGATATTCTGGTAATGACTGAATCAGTTATTTCAAGCACAAAGGATGTGGACAAATTTATGGGCAAACCAATGCAGAGCAATAGTGGTCTGTAAATAAGAAGCAATCAAGCTACTAGGAGAGATTAATACTCAATTGTCAGTATTTCATGTCTGCACCCTAGGTATGGTTTAAACAAGTTTTCCCCAAGGATGGGGGAAGGCAAGCAGGTATTCCAATGTTCTTGTGACCCTTCCTCCTCTAGTGTGTAGCCAGGTGAGAGTTTTGGGGTATGGTTCCTGTAGAATCCAATTTTTACTTCTATTCATCAGCCATGAACCATGCCCCCGCCCACACACAGACTCCACAGAAGTGCTGGGCAAGGGAGACAGTGCCGTTTCAAAACACAAGGAGGAGCAGCAAAAATACCTTTACCTCCTTGACCTGCTGTGCACACAATGCTTCCAATTCTGGTGATGTATATGACCTCCTGTCACCAAATCCACAAGTGCATCTTTATCATCACCTTCATGAACATGTAGCTGAATAGGGATACATTAGGACTAAGATCAAGAGGCTGTGCTACAGCTCTCACAGGGCACAGAATGGACTTGTGCAGACAGCTCACACCCGATAACTACAAGCTATTGGAAGATATGATCATTCTGCCTGTGAACAAGGTCATCTTGCTCTAGGATCAGCTGCAAACTGTTGACCATTTGTTTTTACTGAGTAAAAAGCATGGCTGGGCGGAAGAGGCTTATGTTGCAGACATGGGGGGCGCCTATGCATGAGCAGTGAGGCTGCTCCAACGCGCTGTAATTATGCACTGTAATTACAGCGCATTGGAGCAGACTTGATTAATCAATTAATCAGCATCCCTGGGCTGAAAAATGGCAGCAGGAGTGCTTTAACTAAAGCTCATTTGATGAGATTTCATTAAAACGCCCCTGCCACCATTTTTCAGTGTGGGGATGCTCATACATGATATCCTCCAGGCGCTTTAATTAAGCAGCTCTTGGACCCACTCTAATTAAAGTGTCCCCTCTCCCCTTGAGCACATATATAAATGCCCTCCATCATCAACAGTGACAAGAAAACCTTATGGTGAGGATAGTCATGTTTATAGATATCTGTGTTGAACTCGCCCCAGGGCTGAGGCCCTTTGAGGTGTTTGAACCTCCAGGAAGTCAGTGATAGTTTCACATATGCATGGGGTTCCCCTGTTGTTTCAGTGACCAGTGACCAGTGGAGCATGCTTTCCAACTCTTTTTACTCCAAATACTGATGGAGAGGCATTGATATAAATGACTTGTTTCCTGTCATGCAGAAGGG
This sequence comes from Alligator sinensis, assembly GCF_000455745.1. Taxonomy (NCBI): domain Eukaryota; kingdom Metazoa; phylum Chordata; order Crocodylia; family Alligatoridae; genus Alligator; species Alligator sinensis. The sequence goes on from NW_005842694.1 coordinate 704,332, forward strand.
CACAAGAGATTCACACATTTCAGTAGGGGATGGTCCAGGAAGGGCCATAACATGAGTTTTCCCACAGCCCTTCTCAACTGGTTTCCCTGAGGAGGTGGAAATCATTCACCAACCCCATTCAAGGTCAAGTGTCACCATTCTCCTTCAGATTCGCAACCCTGACTACTTGCTGGCTCTCTGGCTCATGTAACTGTATACAGGACAGCTTGAACACTAGTTACTGGCCAAGCAACTACAGGATGCTGGTGAAATGCACCTCCAGGCAGCTCAAAGCCAGGTAGTGGGTGCTCACTAGCTGAATGGAGATCTCAGACCAGCACCTCCCTGCAAGAGATGGGTCAAAGGGCTGACCAGACCAACTGCTTCATGGAGGTCACAAAACAATGTGGAATATCATTTGGCAGACCAATCAACTAAGCTGGGGAGGGGCTCTGAACAGACATCTATTTCATATTACGTTCTGCAGGAATATGGATTCATCCAGGGGTAAATTTGCCACTGATTGTACAGGACTAAACTAGTTTCATTTGTCTGCAGCATTTCTGAACCCATGCAAAACCACTTTTCAGGATTTAAACAATCCACTTGTCCATGTCCTACCTGTCTCTGAAAAATTACAGCAACACTGCATTGGTCACATCAGCATTTTTGTATTGTTACTTTGTGCTATCTGTCTGTTTGCTGATTCTACTTATTATCTTTTGCCTTGCACTTTAGACTTCTAGTTCCCCTGGGCAGGGATTACTTCTATTGCGTATTTGTGCAGAGCCTTGCACAATGGATCCCTGTTTTTACTGAGATCTTTAAGTGTTGTCACAGTACAAATAATAGCAATAATTGGTGAAGATAGACTAGCTAGATCTTCTTAAAGTTATATAAAGATTGTGGCTGAGGTACTTTGCACTCTGCTTCCTATAGGTGTATGAATCTATGAGTAACAGAAAAAAATATGTAATCCTCTTATTTATTCTGGAAATACAGCTCAGGTTGGAGTAGTCAGCAGAATGGTTAAGGGAAACATACAGCCATGAGCTCCCAGCCAATACCAATTGATCATACAGGTCTGCACAGCATGTTATGGACAGAGAGAGATGGAAGACAGGTGAAACCTTCATCTTAGTCTTGTAGTTCAGTGATGTGGAACATATGTGATCTTGAAAAACAGTATGAGTCTTTGCTAGCTAATGCATTTTGTAAGGTCCCTCTTTAATCTTATCTATTCCCTGTTATCTCCCTCATGTTTTCCTTCCTGTGTTTTATCCTTTTCTCTCCCTTTCATCCTGCTTGCAGCTCCATCTGCTCACCTCACCATAATTCTACAGGGAGTTAAGAAGTCTATTACACAGAAGAGCACATTTCATGTTGCTTACAATGGGCTAAATTCTGTGCTAGTTGAAGCCAACAAAATAAAATGTGACAGAAGGTAACATTTCTTAACACTGGGAGGACTAGCAACCAATTCAGATGACATGTAACCACTGGCAGTGCCAGCAAGGGGGAGAGCTCTCAAATCTTTCTCAACAATTTCTCCTTGTTTGTTCACCTGTTAGATGGATCTGAACTTAAGTGTACTCTCTGCATGCAAACTAGTACCTCAGAATGCCTACACAAATTAAGAAAAGAACTAGCTCCTCACATGAGTTTCTGATGACAGCATCTCATAAGGAATTAAAAGACAAACCAAAATAACTTAGATTTGAGAGCAAGTGGCTCCTTCTACTCCCTGATTGAATCCTTCAAAGAGTTGGATTGTCCTGTTGCACAGCCCAGTTTTCCCACTCTTTTCCCTGAAGAACAAGGAAAATCCGAATAGAAAATATTTCCCTTTGGTGTCAGAAACAGTCACAAAATAAAAATCTCTCCTGGCTGCCTGATGTGCAGCCTCACCTTCCCCAGTCTGGGCACCAACTTTCTACTCTGATCTGGAAAGTGCATTCCACTTGCCTTGACCATCTGTTCAATCTATGGGGAGAACTAGGTATTTAAGACTGGGATCCACAAAAGCCAGTACCTTGAGTGGGGAACTGTCCAAGGTAGTTCTTAAGGGCCCCATCCTTCAGTGGAATTTAAGCACTCTCCTCCACTAAGGATTCAACCCTGAAACCACTCCTGGAGTTAGGGACAGAGCTATCCCTTTCTTATACAGCAGAAGGTAGGAAGGTGCAGGTCCTTTCTTTCACTCTGTTTTTATCCACTATCCCAGTGGATACAGCATTCCCCTAGGACAAAGAGAATACTATGCCAAAACTAGAACAAGAATCTCAATCTCTACACACACACACCTATGCTTTATCCATAGGAATATCCATTCCCTAAAGAAAACCTTATCTCTGGACAAATACGAGAATTTCTTGGAATCCACTCTGTACCCTTTTAAAAGCATGTCACTAAATATCTGATTAACTGGAAGTCATTTCTTAAGAAATCTGATAAAATCATTAAGGACAAATCCTCCATTTCAAGGTTTTTTTCCCCATCCATTATCAGAAGGTTCTTCCAATATTAAGATTTATCACTTGTAAAAGTTTAGCCTTCGTGGAGTCACAGTGTTTATCACCCTACTGCCACATGCTCTTCTTTCAAGTTAGAAGTGTAATTAATAAGTGGCAGGCAAAGAGTTTTGGCAAGCAATCTAGGAAATTTCAGAGATAAATTATTCTCCTGTGCAAAGGGTGCTAGATTCAATTTTCTGTTATCAGTCTTATAAGCACGTATTTCCATTGTGCTGAAAATATACAATTAAATGCCTAAAATAAAATTGGATGTTAAAACAAGTGCCATTGTCTTCTCCATAGGGCAATTTTTGTGCTAATATAAGACCCCAGATAATGCTGTGAAGATTTTGGAAAATTTCTCTATGGACAGCTTATGAATTTCAGCTTAATTTTATGAGCTGTCTATATTCTTATGAAGTTTTTTCACTGTGCACTCCCTTATGCTATGGAGCCAAGGAGCAGGGGAGTGAGTGGTGCCAGCAAGTCTGCCTTTGGAAGAGATAGCCATTAAAACCTATCAGCTACTGAAAACACCTAGCACATAAGGAACAATGGGAGAGCTGAAGTCAGCATTTTATTCAAGGGCTGCACAAGTCATCCTTAGAGCAGGGATCACATCCCAGGTATCCACTATCAAAGGTGAGTGCCCAAACCTCTGGGCTAAAAAGTAATGGTTTTTTCTGTTAGTTCATTCCAACCCAGTGAATCTTCAATCCTTCTTTTTGCAGAGTAGCATAGGTTCAGGAAGAACAGAAAATCCTAGTGTGTACAGAAGTGATTCTGAACCAGGGTGCTATGGCATCCTGGACTGAGGCGTGATCCTTTGAAGGGTGACATGAGATGTGAGGAAATAAGTGACATGTGAGGAGATAAATTGATAAGTAGGGGTCTACCTAAATCATGGGGGGACTTACCAATTTTCATGGGTTGATTGCAGCATAAATTTCGAATTCCACAGTCATTTCACAGCGGCGCCATCTCTCAGTGCGGATTGGTAAAGTAGCTCTGGGGGTTGTGGGGGGGAGAAAGGGACAAGGGGGCAGCCACTATCTTGATTGCTGGCTGCCCTTTGTATGGCCCTGCCCCTTGGTGCTGATTGGCAGAGAGGTCCTGGCAGGGGGAGGAGGGATGAGAGGGCAGCTGCTATCTTGTCCGCTGCCCTTTGTGCCATCCTGCCAGCTGGTGCCTTCCCCTCCTGGCAGTGAGGACTGCTGGCTCCCACTGGGGAGTCAGCATTTTATGAAGTCTTTTGTTGCTGTTGATTTTGCAGATTTCACAGGTAATCCTGGATGTCGCAGTTTCTGTGAAATCTGTAAATTAAATAGGTCCCCACTGATAAGTGCAGGCTTAGGCTCATTCCTGCCTGGCCACTTCTCCTCCTCACTGTTCCCTCTGTGTGGTAAGCACAGAAATAAATAAGGTAGTTTTTGAAACAGTGTACCAGACAATTCACAAAAGTTATTCACAAAACAATTTCACTGAATTATTGGATAACGAAATAACACCTTTTTGCTGAATTAAACTGACTGTAGACATTGTATTTTGCACAGAAATCAATCCTGGAGGTTTGTGCTAGGCATGGTCCCCTTAAGGGACCCCATTTGAGGATCTGAACTAATTTAGATGTTGAACTACTGCCCTGCTTAAATGGCAGCATTTCTGGGCATGTGCAAGAGCAGCAGTTTTGGTGCCTAAGGAATTTGACTAGCAAAAAAACCTTTGACACCTGTAGAATTTAGGCAGATAAGAATTCAGGCAGTGGTTTTTAGGACTTCAGTTTTGTACTTGGATGCATAAATCTTATTTTAGGCACTTAGGTGCTGATCCAGCAAAAGGCTTAAGGACTTATAAATTTCAGGGCTTCACAACAAGAGAGACGAAAGGTGCTGATTAGTGGTCAGAGAGAGAATAAGTGGAAAGCTGGCTGCAGGAGTGAGAGGCTCCATGATACAGAGGAGAACCCATATGTTGAAGAAATGGGATCCTGGCTCCCTTAAGAACTCTGATATAAGCCCAGACAATGCTACAGTGGTGAAGAAACCAAATCAGATGTGTATATATATGTCCTCTTATAACTAGATCTGTTTATTACTTGTGCTAGCTGAAGTGGTCATTCTTTGAAGTGTTATTAAGTCTGTGTGACTGTGTTTCAACAAGGGCATGTGCTGAAGAGATGAGTTGTAGACCCACACAGTTGGGGGACTAGGAAAAGGCATTCTTAAACTACTGAGAGCCTGAGGGGTCAGCACTATTCCTGGGGCAGAAGACAACTTGGTGGCAAGGTCCCATGCCCATGAAGGTTCAATAAAATGACAGCCTACATCAGAGAGCCCGAGGGGAAAAAAAACCTATTCATACCAAGTAAAACTTGAGAAGTACATGGTCCAGTGGCTGGGACTTGAGCACAAATGCCTAGCAGGTTGGATTTTACCAGGGTTGTGTGACATGCTTCAGGGTAAAAACTATTGTCATGGTCAGAGTGAGACAGAACTCACATGAAACCATATCAGACACATTATATTTCTCAGTGGGCACATCTACACAAGACGCTTTATCACACAATTGACTACATGGTAAAGCATCACTGTCTACACGTGCTGACACTTACTGCACAGTCAATTAGTTAACCATATGGTAGTAACTGCGCAGGAGCCTACAGATAGACAGATGACCAGGAACAAATTTGCTCCCAATCAGCCCGGGCAGCAAGGGGTAAGAGAACGATACCCTCCCCTGGGAGCTGCCTGCTGCAGGGGTGGGCTCTGAGCTTGGAGTCTGGGCTGGGACAATGTCCCCCTGCCCCTGTAGCTGGCAGCTCCCAATCCTGGCTGCATGATCCCATATAGCTGAGCCGGTAGGGAGCCGTGCTCCCGAGCCGCGCAGCACGAACAGAGTGTGCAAACAGGCACGCTCTGTAAGAGTGCGCCGACGTTTGCGCAGGCGTTCGCGCCGGTGGGCAGGCAGGAAGGGCCAGGAGAGAGACTCCTGTACGGGTAGGGCATAGACACCACACAGATCTACAAACAGCAGCTTATAGAATGGTGTCAACGAGGAGTGCTGCTAGGGCCTCTGCCCAGGGGGCCAAGTCCACCTGGGACTGGTCTGAGGCCTCCACCCAGACCGAGCCCATGGGGGAGCTGATGTCCCCCTACCTCCTGGCCTGTGGGGGATCCCCAGCAGGGTTGGGGGGGGCAGAGATTGGGGGCCCCCACACCTGTCCGGCAGGAGCCCGTCTTAGGGCTCTAGAGGTGCAGGTGAGGGAGCTCCGGGAGGAGGTTAGCAGGCTGAGGGGTATCAGGGAGGCGGAGGATGAAATTGATGGCTATTTCTTTTCCCTGCAGGACCAGGCACCTAAGGAAGAAGTAGCCTGGGAGGTGCCCTCCACAGCAGAGTGGCAGACGGTCACATCCAGGACCAGAGCTGCTCGCAGCGAACAGGTACCAGTTCCTCCAGTCCGACTGGAGAACAGGTACGCGGCCCTGGTGACCCTGCAGGAGATGGAAGGAGAGGAGGAAACCCTTGGGCAGGAAGCAACACCACATTCTGGTCACCAAAGTTTTTCCAAGCTCAAAAGCTGCTCTGCAACCCTCTAGAGCGAATGCTCTCCAGAGACAGAAAACCTCCCGTAGTGGTGGGATACCTCTGAAGACCTTTAGATGTGCAACAATGACAGGGGAGCAGCCATGAAAATGCAAGCTCTGATTTCCTAGAAGGGGATTTTAAGGGACTGAATATCGTTTTGCAATCCTGCCAAAGGAAGAGCAATCTAAGATTTCCCTCTGTACCTATTCTCCCATCCAGAGACAATTTTACAAACCCGCTGGTACTGAATTTAGCACAATTTCCAGGCAGAAAATGCCATTTCAACCAAAAAAAAAAAAAAAAATAGAATCTCTGCAGGAAACGTCCAACGTTGTTAAAACTAAATATTTCATCTGAGAAGGTTTTGACTAATAGATTATTTTGTTGCATTGGGCAGAGCAAATATTTCATTTCAAAGCAGTTCAACCAAACTTCGAACTGCACTTTCCTAATAGCTTGCTACCCTACAGGAGCCGGGGGAGCTGTATTTTTGGCCTCCATTCTTCCTATGGGCCAGACTCTTAAGCGTTCACTCTCACGTAAATCAATACAAACTCCCTTTTAATTGCATGGAGCACACTGCATTTAGCTGAATCCAAGACACTGCCTATGTAGTGGGGGTCAGACACCAGTGGGGAGCAAGGGGTGGGAGTCTGGCCCCTTGCCGCCCACCGCTGCTTTCCCTGCCACAGCGGTAGGGGACAAATTTAAGACAACTCTCCAATAATTCGATTCCAGACCTGGACACTTATAATAAATGTATAATTTTCCATGCCTAGAATCAAAGACTGGGGGAGAGACTGGGGGAGGGGGTCATCTTAAATTTGTCCCCTACCACTGCGGCAGGGAAAGCAGTGATGGGGGGTAAAGGGCTGGACTCCCACTCCTTGCACCCCACTGGCATCTGCCCCCCACCACATACCCCTCCATGCTTTTGCCTCCCGCCCTCTGCCACTTGCCCCTGCAACTAGTGCCTGCCCCTGACCTCCTGCCAGGTGCCGCCCGCCCCATTCCCCCGCTGCTTACTTTTGGGGCAGCTCTGGCCCGGGGACAGTAGAGACAGCGATGTGGCCCTGGCCCAGCCTGGCCAGGTACAAACAGCACCTGCAGCTCTGGGCCTGATGGGTTGGAGCTGGAGCCCAAAGTAAGTGGTAGAGCAAAGCCGCTGCCTGCCTCAGGCTGGTACTCAAATCTAAGACAAAGCTCCCCCTGGTGTTGACTGTGGGAAAAAAAACGTGTCTTGGATTCAAATAAATAGAATAAAAGTAGTCATACGACTGCATTCATAACAGGAGATGTCATCTAGCCAAGCACAGCTCCAGGTGGAGGACTCCAGTGTCAAACTCTCAAACTACAAATTTGCCAATACTGGAACAGGTTACCCAGAGAGGTGGTGGCATCTCCATCCTTGGAGGTTTTGAAGACCCAGGTCGACAAAGCCTTGGCTGGGATGATGCAGTTGAGGCTGGTCCTGCTTGGAGCAGGGGGTTGCACTAGCTGTGACCTCCTGGGGTCCCTTCCACCCTCATTTTCTATCCTTCTGTAATTTCATGCTAGGATCGCAACATCTAATTTTGAAACAAACCAAAATGAAGTATTTGGGATCTGTACAAAACGACCCAAATGAAACATTTTCATTTCAGGATGTCAACACAAGTGTGTTCCCACGGGAAAGAACGGCCCCCCAAAATGTTCTGAAATGTCAGGGTGGATGTTTTTCCAGCTGTCTTCCACGCCCAAAAGGTGTGCTTTCACTTTTACGGGAATAAAAAACACAGGCTGGCATTTGAAATAAAAGAGAGTCGTACACCATTAATTCGGCAAGGTCAAAATGCAAACGGCGCTGGAGAACCCGGTGAGCGTAGTCTGCAAACAACTCAAGAATGCGATTCAAATGGGGCGTGATCACGGTGATGTCTCTTTCTGTCCAGATCTCGACTCCAACCAGACTAATGCGAAGACCGAATGGATGGAACATCTGGAAACAGATCAGGCATTAAAAAAAGTCATTTAACCGCAATACTTGGACGGGGCTATCCCTCACTTCTCCGCATGAGTGGTGCCCTCCTCGGCCCAAGTTCTGTTCGCTCCTCCAGCAGCAACAGAATTTGGGCTGAGTATTCAGCTGTTAAAAGGACCCTATGAACGTGAAACTCTTGTTTTTATCTGGAACCCCCCCTTTACATATGATAGTTTCATCTGCAATGATTACAGCTGGAAGCGTTGATCAGAGAATATCTGTTTATTTGTTCACTGCTTTTCACAGTATTTCATACGTGCCGGTTTGTCTGCTCTAAGGATGCTGAGAGGCCTTTTAAGTCCTGTCTCAGGCACTAAATGTGATAACACAACTCTTGTCCTGTACAAAACTGTTGCTGTACTGCATGCGATACCAAGCATGAATAATCCAACATTGCATTGTTCGAATGGCAGACTGGAGTTCATTGTCTTCATGCCTATTCGGGGGGATTTTGCATATTAACCGTATTTTCTTGGGATTTCCCAGTTGGTCTAATAAAAGGTATCATTTTGGAACCAAGAGTTCTAGGTTTTTGTATAGATACCCAAAACGAACATTTTAAAGAAATGCTCTGGCCCGATATAAAAAGTTTCCAAAAGCATATGCCCTTTAAAAAGTAGACAATCTGGGTGAACCTGATATCTTTTATTAAACCAACTTAAATAGTTGGAAAAAAAAATTTTAAGCAAGCTTTCAGGTTCAAAACCCCTTTTTTCCCCAACTTTTTAAGTTGGTCTAATAAGAGATATCAGATTCACCCAAAGAACCTTGTCTGCCCGTGTCCTTAGATGAACACGGCTGCAACCTACACCCCTTTAAAAAGTACGCCTTGCTTTTCTAAAACTGAAGTCTTTTGCAGGATTTTTTTAAGATAACAGCATTGTTTATTCCCTCATTTAAGTTTTATAAGGTCCATTTTTGCAAAAGACAGTAGACATCAATGAAGGCAGCTAGAGGCAAACTCAAGTTCGTAATGGGGGCACAGAAGGGAATTGGTGAGGTTTTATTCACCAAGGCGCCCCAGGGGGTTACAAGAAATAATGGCCACAAGCTAGCAGAGAGCAGATTTAGACTGGACATTAGGAAGAACTTCTTCACAGTTAGAGTGGCCAAGGTCTGGAACGGGCTCCCAAGGGAGGTGGTACTCTCCCCTACCCTGGGGGTCTTCAAGAGGAGGTT
>NW_005842694.1:713915-715636 GCF_000455745.1 Alligator sinensis
GATGATCTATTGAGGTCCCTTCCGACCCTAACATCTATGAATCTATGAATCTATGATCAGAGTGGGGGTGGGGAGATTGCTCCCTGCCCCCAGGAGCTGCCTACTGCCAGGGCGGGCTCTGAGCAGCCTCCTGTCCCAGCAGCAGGCAGCACCCAGCACCAGCTCCATGATCGGAGCAGGGAGCCAATCAGTGGAGGGACTGGCCCCCTCTCTGCCCCGGCCCCCACCATCCCAGCACTGTGGGGCTCCTGCCTCCCCACAGGAATGGGGAGCTGAGCAGCACTGGGACTGGGGAACTATTGGTGAGGCAGGTAGCAGGGAGCCCCCGGCTGGCCAGGGAATCCCCATCCAGCCAGGGGCTCGCTGCTAGCTGTCCCACCAGTGGATCAGGGCAAGAGGCTGGGATTTGTCTCTTCCCCGCAGCTGTTTCTCAGCTGTGTCCCCCAACTTGGTGATTGGGGCAGGGAGCTGGGAAGAATCCCCTCCCCCATAGCTCTTTCCCAGCCCTGTTTCCCAATAGCTTGATAGCCCATACACATCAGGACCCCTCCTGATGTGTATGGGGCCAGGAAACACCTGGAGCTCCCTCTGGCTGCTGCAGGGCGGCAGAGCAGGGTGGGAGCAAATCTGCTCCTCAGTAGGCTTACTGCGCTGTATTTTTACTGTGCGGTAAGCCAACTTTGAATTAATTGCATGTGTAGATTCACCCACTATTTAATACAGATGTATCTATAAGTAGCAAAATAAATTTCTTAAGAAATGTTTCTCCTGTCTCTAGCTCAGTTCTGAGCCTGGCTGAAATACCGCTGCTTCTTATAAACACTTTGGCCAATAAAGTTAGTGAGAGTACACTAGACTGAAAAGTGGGGTTTTTTTTAGACAATGCTAGGCTGCTGAATATCTGGGGCATGTCTTCAGACTTAAAACTATTTTTAAAACATGAAGCTTGGCTTCATCAACATGGCCAACCAAACCAAATTCAGGGATACTTATGACACTGGGAACAGAACTGTATATAGTAGAGACATCTATAATGGAACTCACTGTCCTCGCCTATAAACATAGGACTTCCTACCCAGGATCAGACCACTGGCCATCTACATGAAAATCCTGTTGCCAACACTGCCTAGTAATGTATACTTTAGAGGAGGTGTAAGAAACCTTGCAACAGACAGGAACAACATGATCTGCTTCTCTGGAAAAGGTTTCTTCAAACCTTCGGTACTTACAGCTTGAGGTAAGTTTTGAAGAATAAAGATGTAAGCTTTGCAAAAAAGTGTTTTGGAATTCACTGTTAGGGCTTCTACATCTCCACCACCCCCACTATTACTACACCCCGCAACAGAGCCATCAACATCCCTGCATCTTACAGCTGCACCTCCAGAAATGTGATATACCTCATCCAATGCACCAAATGCCCTGATGGAAATTATGTAGGAGAGAGCAAACAACAACTGCGCACCAGAATGAACACGCACCGGAAATCCATCAAAGACAGGAATTACGTGTGGGGGCACATTTCTCACAAGAAAACCACTCTCTCTCCAATCTCTCAGTCCTGATCCTCAAAGGAATCTTACAAAACACTTCCCAGAGACGAGCCTATGAACTCCACTTCATCAACCTCCTGGATACTAAAAATCATGGACTAAATATAGACATTGGATTTATGACACATTATAACCTGCCTGACATCTGACTCCCCAGGTATCTCTCCACTT
>NW_005842694.1:715654-729077 GCF_000455745.1 Alligator sinensis
CCCCTTTCCCCCCCCCCTCCCCCCCCCCCCCCCCCCCCAGCCTGTCTCTTACCCATTGACTCCTCAATCAACATTTTCACCGACTACCTGTCTTGTATGCATACCAGCCCAGCCGCTGGCTTCTTTACTTTTCATCCCATCCAGGAAGAGCACGCACCAACTGCTGAAACTTCCTTAGCCTGACCAAGGGTTTTTTAACCCGAAAGCTTGCTTAATAATTATTTTCCAACTATTTGGGTTGGTCCAATAAAAGATATCAGATTCACTGAAGGAACCTTGTCTGCCTATGTCCTTAGACCAACACGGCTACAACCTACACCCCTGTTAGGGCTTGTAACTCTAGGTGTTATCACATAAAAGCATGCCCTGTTTTTTGAACCCTGCTAAGTTTGGGGCTGCAATAAAAACCTAGTGGCCACGAATTCCATACACGCGTCACTCAGAATGGAGAAAAGGACTTCCTATTTGAAGATTAAAATTCACTACCTTTCACTTTAATTGAATATTTCCCCATCTAATACCCTACTTTCTCTATGCCATTTTTCTTCTATGTATTTTTCTTGTGTCTCCTCTTATTCTTCTCCTTTCTGAAGTATAATCTATTGCTTTAGAACTCTTTTCATGTAAGATTTTTTATGTCTATAATCTTTCTTCTCATCTGTCTCTAAAGCCCTTTAATCATGATATACCCTGCTTCCATAAAGACAGTTGAAGTCAACTGAGCTGCATTTATGGTCTTGGGGCAGTGGGGACAGGGACATGGTGGCATGGCATGGCACACCAATACCTCTTTCCAGTTGCAACTTTGTTCTCTAGATACACAGCTCATTCTAGGGTCCTGCCTCTTACAAAGTAAGTGTGTTACCTAGGATTACCATACATCCGGGTTTTCCTAGACATGTCCTCTTTTTGGGTCCTCCCATTTCTGTCCAGGTGGGTTTTTTAAAGATCAACAAGTGTCCAGGATTTGGGATTTTGCTCTGCTCAGCATCAACATTTCTCCTGGCACTGGGCTGCAGCGGGGTGGGGAGGTGCCTGCTCCTCCAGTGGGGGAAAGGAGTGGGGGAGGGGCAGCAGGGAGTTGCATGGCCAGGCCGCGCCAGCACCCGTGCTCACAGGGGAGGGGCATCCGGGAGATGCTGGCAGGGCTCGGGGAGCAGAGGGTCAGGAGTTAGGGGCACCAGCAGGATGGGAGTGAGGGGCAGGGCCAGGGCACGGGCACATCACTGCCCTCCCACAATCATATTATACCCCTCTCCCCCTGCCCCGACAGGTGTCCTCTTTTTGAAACTGGAAATATGGTAACCCTAGATCAGGAGTTCCCAACATTTATGTGTTCAAGGGCACAATCGAATTTAAAAGAAAAAGCAGCAGGCACCAATATGACAGCATTTTTTTGTTGGAATAATGATTTTTACTGATTGTGAAAATGTGCGCGGGCACCTGAATAAACATCAGGGGGCACCATGGTGCCCATGGGCACTGCGTTGGGAACTGCTGCCCTAGGTGATATTCACTGAAAACAGATACAGATGCAGGGCCTATGACCAGCTCCATTCATAACACACATCACTGCAGAAACTATGAGTCCTTTCAAAGAGTTTCTTAAAAAATAAAACAAAACAGACTGCCCCCGCAACCCCCCCCCCCAACCAAAAACAAAACTCCCATGCCTTCACAAAGGGAGAATTTACAAGTTGGAGTAAAAAACAGAGAGAGAAGGGACTATCCTGATCAGCTGACCAGTGATAATTTCTACTTTATAGGCTGCAACTGTCTTGTAAGAATGGTAATTGTACTATAAAATGACCTGGCACTGAAGCTGACACCTAACCTTATCACCTGGAAATGACTGTCATAAGCCCCGTGAAGAACTGTTAAATGATATCAACAGCACTTGTAAATAAGGAGCTTCAATTACATCTTACTATGCTCAGTTTGGAGCAAAATTCCACATTAACCCAGAATAACTCTCTAGCACACTTTTCTAGGTAAAGTAATTCCTCAAATGGACCTCATGCAATATGCATGCTGTGTAGAGTAAACTTCTTAAGGTTATTTCTCTGCCATTATCACCTATCACACCTCGAATTTTAAATATGAGAATGAAAGAATACTGGCCGTGATATAAAGTTTCATATTTGTGTATGCATATACAGAATTCTTCTTTCAAATGGTACTTTTCTAAGCCTTCCATTTTTTGCACTTCTCATGGTCAATTAGTTACGCTGAGCTTTACAATGTTATGTGCATTTTCTATCTTACCACTCTTTCTTTCTATTCAGCACCATAATTAAGCTGAAAAATTCCCGGGATTTAGCAAGGGTTGCAGACTAGTTTTGTGAGAAATGGGCTTGATGTGAATGCCAGAGTGAGCTGCAATCTCTAGTAATACATTCTCAACTGGGTCTCATTGCTATTACATGCCATACATGAATTAGTTCACTATTTTACTATTACATGGCATGTTCTGCATTGAATTGATCTGAGGGATGCTTTATAGATAAAGAATTTAAAAAAGAATAAGTGAGGAAGCAGCTTTTAAAATAAATGAAATGCCTAAAGCTAAATCAAGTTTGGTGTGGGATGAATCCTAGACCTACAACCATTTACTTAAAATTTACAGCTGGAGCCCATAGCAGCACATTGTTGTAACCAGTATCTACAGCTGCAAAGGTTTCTTCAAAGTCTGAAGCAGGATCGAACCTGAGGTGGTCATAAAGCAATGGGCCCTCCTACTTTTTCCTGCATCTCAGGAGTTGCAGACTCCATTCAATCTGAACTCTATAAATAAGAGGAGGAAAGGCACAGAATACACACAGTAGCTTAGCTTGCCTTGTCAGCTAGAAAGATCCTAAAAAACCCCTATGGCCCCAGGATGTATGGCCTGACATGGATCTATTGGCTGACAACTCCATTTTGGAGCTGTCAGTCAACATGAAAAGATCAGAAGGTGAAATCCTGACTCCTCTGACGTCAATGGAAATGTTGCTATTGATTGTAACAGGGCCAAGAGTTCACCTTAGGAAATTTCCTGTAGTCTGGCAGATCAATCTAGATACACACAGAAGTACAGGTTTAATGCTGTTTTACTAGCAAAGCTGTAAGATCCTCCCTCATACTTTCAACAGCTCTTGCACCAAACTCCATTACCAGAAATGCTAAGGTTCTTAGAATACAAAACTAAAGTTTTAAAGAGATACATTCATTACCCCTCTCAAAGCATTCATGTGCCTGTAGTTTAATTTTCAAACAAGGACTGTTTTCATTTGTCATGAAAAAGACCTCATTTAGTGGCTTTCTTGCCTGATGCTTGTAGCTGTGATGGGTGCTGTATAAAAGTCGAAATATCTAGATTATTGCCTTCACATTCAGAAGAGTTCCAGGACTTCTTTTTGTTTCCAGTGACAATAAAGAAGGTCTTTCCAAAGGTTTCTACAAGGCAGTTATGTTTTGGAAACATTTTACTATTAACTGTTTTCCAGGATTTGGGTGTGGTTTAGTGCACTATTTTATTCTTGAAAGAATTTGCGGAATAACCCTGAATCAAAGGCAATGTGTATTTGCCTTCTTGGCTCAACCTTGTCTCAGTTGTAGTGGTAACAGTTGCCTATAATTCTTTCAACAGCAGTTTGTTGGCTGCCGTACCTTCATTTGAGCTTTCAGTCTCTACCTCTTCTAAACATCACTGCACTCTTCTCCTTTTGTAAGTCCATTGTATTTTGCCTGCATCTTCCTGAGATTTTATTCAAGCACTTTCTTCTCAGTTTCCAAGTCCTTGAAATCTTGATTTTACTTTGTAGCAGGCTCTTTCATGTTTCTCTGTTCGGCTTCCAGCTTGCTTTCACAGGATCACCTATGAGCTATTATTCTTTCACAAGAGCAATGCCTAGGTGATGCTTGTATACACGGGGAGTATATGAAATGCTGCCCCGTGCCTGGCTCGCAGGTCCCCGTGTGAGCGCACGGCGCCGGCCTGGGCTCACTGCACCGCCTCCACTTCCTCCGCCTTCTCCTCCTCCATCCCCAGCAGAGGAAGCTCCTTTTTTTTTTTTTTTTTTGCTGGCTCCGGGCTGGGAGCCACCAGGCGGGCTTGCAAGGCATGCCGGGGCCTGGGGTGGGGGGCTTGGGTGGCCTGGGTCCCTGCCCCATGGCTGCTCCACCTGTAGAGCCAGGGATGTGAGGGCTGCAGCATCATGGCCCTCACCCAGCTCCTCCTGTGCATCCATAAGAAGCTTTGTTCTTATAACTCGAAAGGACCACAGTAAAGGTGGAAGTGACGGGAAGTTCTGTGGCACCCTTGTAAGATTCTGTCTCATCCAGTCTGACGTCCGGTGTAACGCAGGCCGTAGAATTTCACCTGCTGAATTTCACCGCTTCCTGTGAGGTCTTTGAATATGGCTCGCCAGCCTACTGGGTGATAAAAAGTTCATGATCCGGCCCCACATTCAAAAAGATTGGACACCCCTGATTTACTCCTTGAAACTATTTGCCACATCTGCAGTTAAACGCGTGGCTCTTGGATTGGCCTCCTTAGTCATCTATGGACTCACTCATGACTTCCCTATTTACTGAAAAACTGTCATCCTCATGTTGAAGGACTGCCAATGACAGCATTGGGAGAGTACTTTTTTCCTCCACTTCCACTTTTACTTTCAAGCCATATCTTTTCTCATGTCCCATTCTTCTTGATGCTTTTTTTGGCATATGATCTACTTGGTGACTGAAATGCTGGGCTTTCTGGATCTGAGTTAGAGCTCACTTATGCTTGTTTTATACCCTCATAACCATAAACAGTTCAATGATCATCCACTCCAAGTACATATTTGTGACACATTGAGGTTACATGTCCTACCTATTTGTATTAGTGCTAGCCACAATTTTACCCTGAAGAAATGAGAGTCCCAAACAAAAACAAAAATTCTCATCCTGCCTTTGGGAACTCAAGAAAAAGAACTAAAAAACAAAACATACAAACCTAGTCTCTCTATTGCAAAAGCCTACTTGACACCATTATACATAAAAGCATGCAATAAATCAACTTGAAAGTTATAATGGACAGACTCTCTCCTGCTAGTTTCCACTGCCTGTCTGGGGTTGCCTAATTGGGTATGGAGGGCATGAGAAAAGTCATCACAGGTGGCTGGCCAGGTTGTGACTATCATCCACACAGAAATATGTTGGGCACATAATCCCAGAAACTGGCAGATGAAAACAATTCTCTGCTACCACTCTGTAACCCCATGTTCTGAAGTGGGCTGTTAATAACAGGAATTGGATTTAGAACCAACAGAACTAAACCACATGAACCTCTAACTACCCAACGTAAAAGAGTTGAGTTTCTCAGCCGAGGTTGATGCAGGACATTCATTAATTTCTATCTCGGACTTAAAAGGGACAGAGCGTTGCACTGAGTAGGTTACACAAGGTTCTCTGAATTAATCAACTAGCTGTATGGGGTGACAGGTTTGCTCCCTCCTCTGGTGTACTCTGATAATGGTAGGAAAAGGTATTCGGGGCAGAAGTGACAGTTCAGCATGGTCTCTGGGGAGACAGGTGGCTTTTCCCTCTCCCCAACACTGCAGGAAGGAGCATAGCACTAGGCTGCAGTGGTAGGTGTGTTGCCAGGAGGTGAGGGGAAGTGATTATTCCCCTCTATTCAGCACCAGTGAGACCACATCTGGAGTACAATGTCCAGTTTTGCCCCCCAACTCCTCTCCCCACTATTACAGAAAGGATGTGGACAAATTGGAGAGAGTCCAGCAGAGGGAAACACAAATGGTGAGGCGGCTGGGGCACATGACTTCTGAGGAGAGGCTGAGGGAACTGGACTTATTTAGTTTGGAGCAGAGAAGACTGAGAGGGGATTTAAAAGCAGCCTTCAACTATCTGAAGCGGGGTTCAAAAGAGGCTGGAGCTAGACTGTTCTCAATGAGGCAGATGACAGAACAAGGAGCAACAGTCTCAAGTTGCAGCAAGGAAAATTTAGGTTGGATATTAGGAAGAATTTTCTCATTAGGAGGGTAGTAAAACACTGGAACAGGTTACACAGGGAGTAGGGGTGTGCAGAGCGGGCTATATTCAATTCAGATTTGGCCTGATTCAAAGGACAGTGATTCAATTTGTTGATTTGGATCACTGTCCCAATTCAATTTCACCGAATCTGAATCTGAAGATGCAAGTCTGATTCTGAGAATCAGCAATTCAGCCATAGACACAGCTTTAAATGTTTTTTCTACATACCTCGAGGTACCAGGTGAGTCTTGTGAACACTGAGATGGTGGAGCATGCCACAGGAGCGTGGGGGGAGGCCCCTACATGCTCGGTGGTGGACCCCCCACTTTTTTCCCCAGCTCAGCGATCAGCTGCAGGGGGACCCCAGGTGCCCCCCCCAGACCCAGGAGGCACCAGTTGCTGAACTGGAGGGTGGGGGTCCCCCATGCGCTCCGCAGTGACCCGGAAGTGGACCAGAAGTGCTCTGGTCCATTTCCGGGTCCGCCGCCGAGCACGCTGGGGACACTTCTGCACTCCTGTGAGATGCTCCATTCGCTTCACCATCTAAGTGATCATGAACTGCCTGGTACCTTGAAGTATGTAGAAAAAACATATAAAGCTGCATCTATGTCCGAATCGTCAAATCTCTCCAAATTGATTCAGAGGGTTCTGATTCGATTCGGAGAGATTAAAGGGTCTCCTGATTCGACTCGGATTTGGAGATTCAGCCACCAAATTGGGCCAAATCTCTGCCAAATCAAATCAGCAACCAAAGCTTTGTATTCGCATAGCCCTACCAGAGAGGTTGTGGAATCTCCATCCTTGGAGGTTTTCATGACACAGCTAGAGAAAGATTTGGCTGGGATACCTAGTTGGGAATGGTCATGCTTTGAGCATGGGATTGGACTAGATGACCTCCAGAGGTCCCTTTCAACCTTAATTTTCTATGATTATAGAAAATGTGTCACTGCCACTAACTGTTAGGGAGCAGAAGGAAAGGCAGGCTACATAGGTTTTTGTGAGTTGGTAGGGAAACTCCAGGGTCTGTCTAGGAACAGCTCTCAAAATGGCATTCTAGACCCTGCTGGACAAATGGTGAATCAATGAGGAACAAGAAGACATGTGTAGCTTTAATGTGTGTGCTTTGCAATCTGAAATCACTTATGCTCAGTTCACAACTCAACATCTAAAAGTTCCCATGGAAGCCTATTCTGACATGTGCATGAAAATCTAGACTTTGCAAACACTTCACTTACCAACATAAATATTTTTTCTCACTGCAGGACATACAGTAGAAAGACTTAAATGTCACCAAAGTGTCATAAGCTCAGCTAAGGACAGTGTCAGCTCTAACTGTGGGGCTTAACTGACTAATGTTAATTAACATGTTTCAGGAACCCTGGGTAAATGTTATTATGTATTTGCAAATGTAGGCTTAGCTATAAATGCTTTGAAAAGCTCAAAGTACACCTGATTGGGCATGTCTACACATCGCTGTACAGTGAAGTAACCACCCATACTGCGCTCTGTGTGTGGTGCACAGTTAGATTTTGCCACTACATTGTCACAGCAGCACACTAAAATGGGGAAGTGCACCGCTATGGTGACATGGCTGCCGATCACGTGTAGACCCACATGATTGCTACGCTGCCATAGTGTGCCATACAGTGATGTAGCACATTGCTACGGAGATGTAAGGCGACATGTAGATGCACCCATTATTACTCAATGTATGACTCATCTAATTCTCCTTCAAGGCAGTGGCAGCTGTCACCAATTTCAGTTGTATGTACGGGTTCCATTAGCTTCATTGGGACTATCCAACTGAGTAAGGGCTGTTCATTTGACTCTAAAGCATCAAGACTCTACAGTGCAGTTCTAACAGCTCCAAATATTAAAAAAGCATGAGTCAGAGCCCTTAAAATTAAAAGAAAAAAACCCACTACTTTGGGAGTCTTTATTTACCTTCTGGTTATTGCACCTTCAGGGCTCATATTTTCAAAATTTTCTCTGTAATGTGATAGAAACTTAGGGCTCCTATACATGTGCAGGGATCTTGAAAATCCAGTGCATTGGAGCAGACTCAATTAATCAAGTCTGCTGGAGGGTGGACATTAACGTGCTCCAGCAGACTCTAGCATCATGTGTATCAGTGTCCCCACACTGCTGAAAAATGGTGGGCGGGTGCTTTGAACTAAACCTCATTGAACAAGCTTTAGTTCAAAGTGACCCACCACCATTTTTTCAGTGCAGGGATGCGGATACATGTCATGACTGGGCACTTTTAATTAGTGCGGCTTGCTAATTAAAGCGCTCCCCCACACCTCCCAGAGCACATGTAAAAATGCCTTTGTTTTTTAAAAGTCAAATCTGAAACTCTCTTATAATAACTTGACCCCAAATGTTGAGACTTTGAGATAAAAAATATTACAGGATTTCTAGTAAAATCACTGGCAACATTTAGAATTCAAGTTATTCAGTAAGGAGTTTTCTGGGGTTGTTATGGGTATAAGAATACTTCGACCCTATTACAAGTTATTTGGGGCAGTGAGCTGTGTTTCTCTATACCTGTGAGATACCTAGTGAACTTCTGAGTACTTTATAAACAAATTAATTAAATATTTCCTATCTACTTCCCAAAGCAATCTATTCACAATTCATAATAATATATGTGCACTGATGCATAATTAACTTGCACCTCTCTAATCCTTAATATTTATATGGTTAATGTAGTTATTATGTGCATGAGTTCCATTCGATTAACATTTTTCTCAAATTAAGTCAACTGGTAAGTTTAAATTTGTGAGGCCTGACACTCGCACAGAAATATAAGGGAATCTTTCCAAATGGTGAGTGCTGTTTTGGCTCCAGAATTGCTAGGAGTCTTGACACTGAAATCCCCCATACACCCTGTTGAAAATTTTCTCAAGTATTTGTAGCATACAATAATATACGGTATAGTAAGATGCACTGAGATGGATTTAACAAGCACTTCTAAAAGATCTCATCCCTCTCAGCTGTCATAACTGTAAATGGTATACCTTTTCAGCAAAGCTAAAAATAAGATGTTGCATTTCTTTTTAAGCATTTATTATACAGTGATAACTCATGATTTGGATACTTTAAGACCTGATTAATGTAGCTACATATTTTATGGTATCCTTGGCAGAACCCAGGAGAGATTAGTTAATACTGAAACTAGTAGCCAGCATTCTTACTCATATAAAAAAGTTTCAGTACACATGACACCTTATGCTGTCATGCTTGTAATGATTACCAATTGTACTTTGTAAATACTGAAATAACTTGACTTTAAAAGAGTTTACATGCAGTCTATGTGTAAAGGTACCAGCTGTCCTGGATTTTTCGATACAGTCTTGAATTTTAGGGCTTAGTCTAAATGAACACAGGGCTCCCCAGAACGGGACTACTGTCTGGAATTTAAAAGTCAGTTCTGATCAGCACCATCCTGGAGAGGAAGCAGGGTGACAGGGCCTGGTGCTCAGGGACAGACGTCCTACTTCCCATGGGTTGGGAGGCAGCTGTAGGACATCTCCTGAATAGGAGCAGAATTGCTTTATTCACACAGCGCTGCATCTAGGACAAGTAATCAGCTTGGTCTCCCAGTGCTGGGCAAACATGGCCAATTAACTAAGCTAAGAGGCAGAGTTCATTTCCCTGTCCGCAGTATCACATTATGGCAGCTATACCAACTGGGACTGGGTAAGCTACTTCTGGTTCTGGCGATCCATTGACTGTGTCCTAGATTTTGCTTCCTGCTTGTTCGTCTGGGGAGCTTCTATGTAACAAAATACATTTATCCAGAAAGCATTTAGATATGAGACCAGTACCAGCAAGCCATGGGTCAAACTCTCCCCCGGGATGTGAGTAAGGAGTCTGTAGGAGACTAACATGTGTAGATGAAACGGGGGCCCTAAATTGAAGCAGTGGGTTTTTAAAAACACCATGTTTTCCACCTCCATGTTGTCCACACACCCGCACACACTTACCTGCCACTGTGGCAGCGAGGAGAGGAGGGTGAGCTCCTGGTGGGCTGTGTGGGGGGCTGGTGCTTCCCTCCGCAGCAGAGGCGGCTCCCCCTCAAGCGGTACCCGCCTGCAGGCACGTGCCTTGGGTGGTCCTGGGGGGCACCGCTGCTGTAGAGGGAAGCACTGGGCCCCCGCACAGCTCAGGCAGGCTCCAGGGAAAAAAAAGTAAAATAAAAGATTAGACTTGCTGCTTTTCTTGGGCAGAACCTGCCTTCCCGGGCTGCTGCCAGGCTGCCTGCAGGGCATCCTGCAGAGCCCCTGAGCTGCGATGAGCCCGGTGCTTCCTTCCGTGGCTTAGGGCAGCAAACTAAAACTCCTCAGTAGAGTTTTAGTTTGCTGCATCCCAAGTCATTTAAGGTGCATTACGCCACCAAATTTGCTACAGCAGCTAGAATTACTGCGCAATACTCTACCGATGCGTGCAAACACCAACACCATTAAAGTGGTGGAAAAGCATTTAACCTGCTTTAAAGTGTCATGCGCACATGCCCCTTGTTTCATCTACACATGGCCTAAGGCCCAGATTTTCAATTATATTTAGGCTCCTTTCTCGTGGGACAGAGAGGGGCAAAAGCTGATCAGAACTGCATGGACATTTCCTCCACTTGCTCTGGGCCTAATGGAGAATGGGTCTTTGTCACATTTGCCTGGTTCATAAAAGAGGATGAGAATGTGCCAGAGCTGCCAACTAATGGATCATGATGGTCCAGCTGGAAACAGTCACAAATGGAAACAGGCAGAGCTAGGCAGGGGCACAAGGTGCCATGGTTCTGAATTGAGATATGGTGCTCAGGAACAGCAGGAGAGCGGAAGCAGCGTAAAAAGGCCAGATTTCACACACATGCACTGAGACAAGAAGAACTGGAGCTAGATTTCCCTGTGGATTCTCAGGACCTGAAATATAACAGGCTATGCCCACGGGCCCTCCAAGGACCAATGGCTTCTGCCCAGGAGAAAAGATCTATCAAGTTTTCAGTGACCTGTAAACTACAATTTTCCTTTCCTGCAAGTTTTTCATGGGCTGGGAGACCAGAAGCTTCTGAATAGGTGTCTGTTCTGTCACTGACAGAGACTTTCAAACCAAAATAAATTCCAGGCTGCACTCCAACTCTCAAACCATTATTTTCTTAAACACAGGAAGTATTTTTGTCTTACATAATAACACAGATGATAATTATGTCGTCTTTTTAGTAAAAGCAACTAAACAGCATTATGTCACTGCCAAAGAGTTGGAGAGAGTAAATGTGAACCAATACTGAGTATCAAAAATTATTGTTTATTGCTAGACAAATAAATGACTGTCTTTGAAAATGGACTTGCTTGTATGGTTAAAGTTTAAAAGAATGTTTATGGTGGCAATCTAAGCTCTTAAAATAAACCCTTTAAAAAATAAAAAGGCCATTGTAGTGCGTCAGCTGCATTTCTGAAGAATACTCTTAAATCATCCCCTTACTTAATACGGCCTCTAATTTATCAGCCCAAATAAGTTAGGCTTGTCAGTTACCGAGTCAGACATATGTAACTGTTAAATTATGTAAACTACATGGGTATTATGAATCCCATACATGTACTGAAAAAAGTGAATTTCAAATGAACAAGTGTTTTCCTATGTATGGACTTATTCTGTGCATCCAAATGTTCCCTTGTGTGGCATATTAACTATTTTCTATAGAGATTAGGACTTGAATGGAGCCTGAACTTTGAGAATCAAGATGACAGAGAGAGAAATGTAATTATTGGGACATGTTAACCCACGGTTATTAAGAGCTTGCTCATGCAATCATTGCAAATTCCAAACTTGGTTCATATATGGCTAAGGGTGTGGCTGGACAAACCATTATACCATTTTAATAAACGTGTGTGTGGGAAGTGGGGAGGGGGATTTACTACAATTCAGTTGAGTCTACTCCTAACCTGCAGATAGCAGAAGTTAAACAGGCACAGCTTAAGCAGGGGCCATGGCTTAATTTCCCTTACTGTGGCTGTAAACAGACATCACATTTATTCCAGGATAAACCATGTTATCTTGTCTGTGGTCCTGAAATGCATCCTAAAAAGTTTCCTAGATAAGAGGTAGTAACAGTGTATTTCAGGACATTGCAAAGTACATCTGTATGGTTATCCTGGGTCTGCATTATTGAACCAGTGGCAGGAAAGCAGCACCACATTCAGCTGCTCACTAAACCCTGAGTAGAAAAACAATGTGTGTACACGACAATTCTGGGATATTTGTACCAGGACAAATATAGGTACAACTTATTCAAGGACAAATGCAACATCTATTCCCAACTTGTGGGACAGGAACAGACAGATGAAACAACTTCAGTTGACACACACTAACACTAACAAGCAGGAAGTCCAACCCCAGCTCACCACAGCGTAATTACTCAACTGTCCATGCCCTATATTGTCTGAGTCACCAACTCTCTCTGTCCAAAGAACACAATCCTCTTGAACATACACAGAACTAGTATCGCAAAACCATTAATGATACCTGGTATTTCTGTAGTGCTTTCATGTTCTATGCTTGTTACAAACATGATCTAATTAATCCACTCTCCAGGCCTGATGAGTATTATTAGCCCCATTGATTATGGGGCATAATTATACATACTATTCATAAACAAAAAAAGCAAAAAACTTTGAAAAGGCAAGGCTGACAGTCTGTTTTAAAGGAGTTCAGCTTAAAAAAGTAATTGTTTTTAGACCCAGAAAGCACTATCTCAGACTTTGAAGATGACTCAGAGCTGTCATTACAAAAGGGGGCTCATGTGGGATTGGACCTGCACCCTCTTGAGCAGAAATGAGATAATCACTGAAGCCAAAGGTCCCTCCACGTGGAGTGGAGAACAGACTCAATGTGAAGTTACCAAAGGTTGGTTGGGGAACCCACTTCTTTAGCTCAGATGACAAAGAATGAAGGGATCCAGCCTAGTCCATACTACTACATGATCCCCTCATCCTTCATGATCACCCCACCTACTTCAAGCCTCAATACTGCCATCTGAAAAATCTAAAAAAACTGTCAGCAATGGCCAAAATATATGCGTAGGAGATATCCAGCAGTGAAAGCCTGGAGTGAAAGAAACTGGGACTTAATAATTTCCCAGGACCATATGCTAAGATACTGATGCATGATGAGTAGTAACCTAGTCCTCAAGCAGTCCTAGTGACATTAATAAGACTGCATCAAAAGTCTTATTAAGACCAGTAAACCAAGAAAGAAGAGAAAAGTGGTGATGGTTGGTGACTCCCTTCTGCACCAATCTGTCATCCAGATTTGAGGGCCCAGTAGGTGTGTTGACTGCCTGGAGCCCAAATTCAGAACATCACAAAGAGAATACCAGAGCTCATCCATCCTTTGGACCACTACCCATTCC
>NW_005842694.1:729108-759994 GCF_000455745.1 Alligator sinensis
GTAGTTACCAACGATAATGCCAGGAATGGCACTGACCAAATCAGAGGTGACTATGAGGGTCTTGGCAGGAGGATTAAGGAGCCTGGAGTACAAGTGGTGCTCTCATTGATTCTTCCCTTGGAAGGCAAGGGCCCAGGCAGAGACACTTATATCCTAGAAGTGAATGTGAGGCTAAGATGGTGGTGTCAATGTGAAAGCTTTGGCTTCTTCGACAACAGGCAGATGTTCTGGGAGGACTGCTATCAAGAGATGGGATCCATCTGATGAGAAAAGGGAAGACCATCTTTGGGTGTCACTTGGCCAACCTAGTAGGGAGGGCTTTAAACTAGGTTCCATAGGGGATGGTGATCAAAACCATCCAGCTACAGAACACACAATCCAGAGGGGAAAAAACCCAAAGAGCTTAAACCTGGGAAAAGGCCAGAGAGCTACATGACTGCAACAAGTGATACAAAAGGGAATTGTGTAGATCAAAATGCAAGATACATCCGATACATGTATACAAATGCGAGAACTATGGGGATTAAACAAAATAAGCTGGAAGCTGCAGCCTGTGAAAAGAACTATGATCTGATTGACATCATAGAGACTTGGTGGGACAGCTCTTATGACTGGAGTGTCAACATTGAGCATTACACTTCATTTCAGAAAGACAGGGTTGGGAGAAAAGGTTGTGATATCACCTTATGTGGCAAAAACACATACACTTGTTCCCTGGTTCAGGAGGAAGAAGACAGCAAAGCAGAATGCATCTAGGTAAAAATGAAAGGTGAAAGATAATGGTGGGGTTTTATTATAGGCCACCTAATAAGAAAGAGGAGGTGGAAGAAGCACTCTTCAAGCAGGTAACAAATCTATCCAAGCTATGAGATAGTATTAATGGGAGACTTCAGTTTTCCAGACATCTGATGGAAGAACAACACAGCCAAACATAAAATGTCAAGTTGTGTAAAGGACAACTTTCTCTTCCAGAAGGTGGATGGGATCATTTATCTGGGAACTTGTCCTGACCAATAAGGAAGAACTGGCAGAGGATGTGAAGGCAATGGGTAACTTGGGAGGATTGAAGCACAATATGATAGAATTCCAGACCCTGAGACAGGGAAAGCATGAGATCAGCAAAATTAGGATGCTAGATTCCAAAAAAGTGGATTTTGTCCACCTTAAGGAGTTAGTAGGCATGGTGCCATGGGAAGATACACTGAAGGATAAGGGCACCCAGGAGGGCTGGGAGCTTTAAAAGAGCACAGTATTGAAAGACCAACAAGAAACTGTCCTGACATGATGGAAGCAAAGAAGAATGAAAAGAGACCGATGTGGTGGCACAAGGATGTTCTAAAATGCCTCAAATTTGAAGGAAAAGTATACAGGCAATGGAAAAATGGGAAAATCACCAAGGGATGATCATAGAATCGTAGAAGTAGGGTTGGAAGGGACCTTGTAGATCTTCAAGTCCGACCCCCTGCCTGGGCAGGAGGGAAACTGGGCTCAAGTGACCCCAGCCAGGTAGGCATCAAGCTGCTTCTTAAAGACCCCCAGGGTAGGAGCCAGCACCACTTCCCTTGGAAGTTGGTTCCAGATCCTAGCTGTCCTAACTGTGAAGTAGTTCTTACAGATGCCTAATCTAAACCTACTCTCCAACAACTTGTGGCCATTATTCCTTGTTATCCCGGGGGGGCGCTAAGGGAAACAAGGTCTCCCCCAAACCCTTCTGGTCCCCTCTAGTGAATTTATAGATGGTCACAAGGTCCCCCCTCAGCCTTCTCTTGTGAAGGCTGAACAGATTCAGGTCCCGTAGCCTCTCATTGTAGGGTCTGCCCTGCTGTCCCCGGATCATGTGGGTGGCCCTCCTCTGGCCCCTCTCAATGTTGTCCACATCCCTCTTGAAGTGGGGTGCCCAGAACTGGACACAGTACTCCAGCTGTGGCCTGGCCAGTGTCGCATAGAGGGGGAGGATCGCCTCCTTGGCCCTACATGAGATGTACCTGCGCACGATAAAGTCCAGTTAGCCCTGCCGACTGTGACCTCGCATTGTCAGCCCATGTTCATCTTGGAGTCAATGATGACTCCAAGATCCCTTTCTGCCTCCGTGCTCTCAAGAAGGAAGTTTCCTGTCTTATAAGTGTGCTGCTGGTTACTACTGCCCAAGTGCAGCACCCTGCACTTGTCCGTATTGAAACGCATCCTGTTTTTGTTAGCCCACCCCTGCAACCTATCCAGGTCTTGCTGCAGTCTTTCCCTCCCTACTAGCATGCCCACCTCACCCCAAATTTTGGTATCATCAGCAAATTTGAACAGGTTGCTTTTCACCCCGTCGTCCAAATCGCTGATAAACAAATTGAACAGTGTGGGCCCAAGGACTGAGCCCTGGGGGACTCCGCTGCCCACTTCCCCCCAGGTCGAATATGATCCATCCACCACCACCCTCTGAGTATGACCGTTCAGCCAATTAGCAATCTGATCTAGGTGTAGCACTGCTTATGTTCTATGGGTATTTCCCATTCTTCTGGGTTTTGCCAGTTGCCCCCAGCCCTGCTTTCTGCTACATGTGTCGGGGTTTTTAAGCCTCCCTCAGAAGCACTGCGTGTTGGCAACAGCCAAAGCTGGGAATTTTGACTGAGGTGTGCCAGTGCTCCTGCTGGGACCAAAGGTGGAGGTTCCTAGCTGGAAGGTCCACCTTATCTGCTCTGGGCCAAACCAATTGCCTTTTTTCGGGTCAGGAAGGAAATTTATTCTGTGGTCAGACTGATACAGACTGTGGGGATTTTTGTCTTCCTCTGTAGGAGGGTGTGACTCTCTACCTGGGATCTCTAGAGCATATATTGACAACCTTTTGTAAAAGAAGAGTATTGGCTGCCATGGTTCCCCTGCTTTACCTGTGGCAGGTTAGGGTGTTAAGCCTGTGTTGTGTTGGACTGCAGTGTTATGCAGTGTTAGGTAATGGATTGTATAGGATGGTTTGGATAGGGATGATCCTGCATCAGGCATGGGGTTGGATTAGATGACCTCTGAAGGTCCCTTCCAGCCCGACTCTATGCTCTTCCAGCCTGACTTCTCTATGACTCTGTCATTATCACATCAAGTTCAGTGTAGTGCTCTACCAGTGCTGGGGCCGGTCTACATTCAAAAGCTTGCAGGATCACATTTTGCATATGTCCTTTGTGTAATGATGGTGTTTTAGGACTGGTTAGACAACTTTTAAAAATACATATATTGTATATATAAAAAATATATGATATATATAAAAATGCATGTATATCTATCCTTCTACCTATAAAACAAAGGACCTTAGTTACTAAAAGTTCATTTGGGCAGGGTTTGGAAGGAATAAAAAAACTTGACTTGAAACACCTTGAAAATTAATCTTTTTCTTTTTTTGGCCTTTTAAATTATCACAGTTTAGAAGCCTGGCATCTAAGGATGTCTCAGATGGGAAAAAACAGCTGCTTTTTCCATTGATAACAATTTAAACTTGTTATCAGTTTAGGAAAGACTATCATGTATCATAGATTTAAGATCCATGTAGATTTAGAAAAAAGAACATTTTCTGGTACTTGATTTTATAGAAATGGCAGCAGCTTAAAGATGAACTGTATGAATGTTATCCTAAGCCCTGGGCAAAGTGCAGATGAGGTGGTGAAAGGCACATGATAAAAGGAATTTGAAGCACAGCACTGCCAGTTCAGATTGCTCCAACTATGTAGTATATACAGATGTATAAATACATATACCCTCTTTAAATCAACACAGGCAACAACATTCTTTGAAAAAGATAAAAGGGTATTCCGAAGTGCTATACACCCATTCAGCACCAATTTCTAATAATTTATCTTATTCAAATTAATTTGCTTCTACTGTTTTTCTTAGAAGCAGTATAGTCTCTACCTAGATCACCTCTGTGCCTCTGTAATAATGACCTATAACAGGGGTGTCCAACGTTTTTGAATGTGGGGCCAGATCATGAACTTTTTATCACCCAGTGGGCCGGCAAGCCATATTCAAAGACCTCACAGGAAGCGGTATCACATCACCCCCCCAAAACAAAAGTAAAGTGTTTACTTTCATTTCCCTGGCCTCAGAAAACAGCTTGGAGGGCCACATGGCAGCCCACAGGCCGTATGTTGGACAAGCCTGACCTGTAACTTCCTTTGCTAAAAAAATATTTCTAAATGCCCAGTCACATGCACTTTTATAATACAGTCTACGTGGGTAATTACTGTTTGCCCCTTTTAATTTTGTTCACTATTCTAAAATTATACAGTATATACAAATGCATGTGTGCCTTGATTTAAGAGATCATGAGGACTCAGCTAAGATGGATGGTCCAATAAGTTGTACTAAACACTCAAACTGTACCCCAGGACCACTTCTTGCTTCTGCCTACAGGTAGCATGAGCTCTCACACTCCGTTAGGCTGTTCTGGATCATTCTGTGCCATCTGCAACGCCTGCCTCTCTACCATCTTTGCCCCAGCATAGGACCTGTCTGGAAGACTCACACCACGGGAGCTGTCCAGCCAAATCTACATCTAAGGAGTTCATAACCTTTCAACTTCCCAGTCCAGACTGAGTCTCCTTTCATGGCTCTCAGTCTTTATAGCCCTTGAAATAGACAGAGGAGGAAGCGGTCAGCTGAAGCTTAAAGGCATCTCTGTGTTTTCATCATTATATGTCCTATTTCTCCTTTGCCCTGTGAGAGGTTTGTAAACCCCATCACAGAGTTATACAACTTATCCCCTTTGCCATTAATGGTAAATAATAAAACTACTACTCTTTATTTATATAATCTTCTAAACTCTTTTGGAGCAGAAGTGAAGTTCCCCTCCACAAAATAGGGGATGGTGACAATGTAAGCCTTCTGCACTGCATAGCAGTGTGGACAGAGTGGGGAAAAGGGGGTGGCTTGGGGCTAGAGGACACAGCAAGGATTCTCTAATTTCCTACTCACTGAGTGGGTCTACAAATGCATTTGATCTAGGAACAGTTTACTCGGAAGTAAACTACTCATGAGTAAATGCTGTCAGACAGGCATCTACACGTGCAAGGACTCGGGAGCAGATTTGCTGCTCATGGCAGCAATCTGCTCCTGCCTCTGCTGGCCCTGCACTGGCCCTCCTGCTGCAGCAGCCGGAGGAGCCCTAGGCCAAGTCTCCTGTCTCCTGGCAGGGGCTGGGACATTGTTCCCTACCCCTGGGGGACTGCTTGCTGCCAGGCTGGGCTCCACCACCAGGGCCTGGGAGGGGACAATGTCCCCCTGCCCAGGCAGCAGGGAGCTCCTGGCCCTGGCTCTCCAATCAGGGACAGGGGACTTGGAAAGAGCTGCAGTGAAGGGGCAGGTCCCAGCTCCCTGCCCCGATCCTCTGGTGGGGTTGGGCAGGGATTCCCACCTGGCTGGGGCTGGGCTGCTAGCTAACACACTGGTGGATCAGGGCCCACCCCTGCAGCTCTTTTCAAGCCCCACGCCTCGATCACCTGCCTACTCCCCCAGATGCTCTCTTCCCCCGCTTTACCTTCTGCTCCAGCTCTGATACAGTTCCTAGCCTTCTCTCCATGATTGCAGGGTGGGGGCTGGGGAGCCTGTTCCCTGCCCAGCTCCATGATTATGGAGCTGGGTGGGGAACAGGCAGGGAAAACCTGTTCCCCTTCCAGCTCCACGCCTGTTCCCCACAAAGCTCTGTGATCACAGAGCTGGGCAGGGAACAGGCTCCCCAGCCCCTACCAGCAGGGATCTCCCAGCCCCCACTCCATGACTGGGGAGTCGGGGCTGGAAGATCCTTATCCTCCAGCCTGAGCACTACAGTCACAGGGCTCAGGCTGGGAGATCCTTATTTCCCAGTACCAGCTTTGTGGTCATGGGGCCAGTGCTGGGAGATCCTTATTTACTAGCCTGAGCTCTGCAGCCATGGGGCTCGGGCTGGGAGATTCTTATCTCTTTATCTCCCACAGCCTGCTCCCCAGTTAGGGGGCCAGTGCTGGGCAATCCTTATTTCCCAGTGCCAGCTCTGCAACCATAAATGCAAGATGATGATGACTTAGCAGGCTTAGCTTAGCAGTCTTTTCTCAAGTGAACAGCTTCAAATCAGGCCCTATCTGCCTTCATGTTGACATTTTGGATGGCCCTGGCTTAGCTGCC
This sequence comes from Alligator sinensis, assembly GCF_000455745.1. NCBI lineage: Eukaryota > Metazoa > Chordata > Crocodylia > Alligatoridae > Alligator > Alligator sinensis. Next base: position 735,241 of record NW_005842694.1, read on the forward strand.
ACTGTAGTTAATCCAGGTGCAGAGATATTATGGTGGACACCTTTATGAGATACAAAATTGGCAGGTATCCATGAATTTCCCCCATGGGATTTCTGAGTGGCCAGATCTAAACCTTTATCACATCTTCCACTCAAACTAAGAACAGTCTTTCCTTGCTCAGCACTAACATTCTTGCCACCCAGTTTTGTGCTATAATATTCAGACACCCCTTTCATGAAAAGGAGAGCACATTTCCATTTGGAATTATGAAATATAATAGAATACATAATTCCTGATGTAATAACCACTTCTTACCAATGCTTCCTTTGTGGAGAAAATGTATTTTAGGAAACACTTAATTTGATTAACAGTCTTCTACACTAATCCTTTGCTCAGTCACTCTTGAGAGCTGTATTAATTTAAAAGAGGCTTTGCCAAGCTGTCTGCATGCACACAGATCAATATCCCAAAAGGCAACCATGCATAAACTTTGATTTGTGACTTTATGATCAAGTAAGAACATCCACCCTATCTGAATACTAATTGCAATACCAAAAATACCATGGTCTCCTTTTCTGGATTACAATATTCATTGCTTATTTGTTACCAGCCCATGCAGTCTCACACAATGCTCACAGATACTGACTCTGGCAACTGACCTGGCCTAGAGACTCTCAGGGCTAGACCATGCCTGCTAGGCACAGCCCCAAATTTCAGGCAGTACAAAGCCTCACAATTTCACAGGCTGTCCTGAATTCTCCAGCACGTGCAGATAGTGGAAGCACCTTGATGGGTTCAGTTTATTCCCATTATGCCTATATCAGTCATGTTCATTGTACTGGTGCAGAAGGGAACTGTAGACCTGGCCTGACCTCTTCCCTGACTCCTCAGGGGCACTTTATATTCCTCAGGGAAGCAGGGATGAAGCTTGATTGTATCTTCATAAGAGTCTGACGGTCTGACTCATGACATTTCTCCATTAATCATTGAATAGACAGAAAGAATTGCTTCCCCTTCGCCCAAAGTTCTGATCTTTTCAACTCAAATTGCTACAGATCTGTTTTCAGACTGTATCCATATAATATAGTCACTGATGTGACAGGGGTTGCACTAGTAAAACCAAGAGGTGACTTTAACACTGGAAATCCAGAATAAAGTAGAATTAAAAAAATTGTGCTGTTTCGAGTATCTGGTTAAAAAAGGAAAAGCAGACTATAATTATAAAAAGAGAAGGGATGACCAAGGAAGAAATTAAAGGAGAGCTGATGTTTGCTAAAGAGCATTTAGCTTCACTATTGAAAAAGACCCTGGGGAATATTTGCAAAACAAAGATTAGCATTACTTCCATTGTACTTGGGATATTATTATTCAAGTAACCATTTTATACCAAAGCTCTGTTTTAGAATTAAATCATATGTATTTGATGTGGATAATGCTTGACATAGCCACTGTTACTACTACTGTAACTTCCCATTAGGGACTGTGTAACAGGGGTCCCAGACCCTGTTACTTGGGCATAAGGGAAGGGGAGGAAAGGGAACTGTGGTAGAGAACCAGGAGGCTCCTTCCCCATTAAGAAGATGCAGCAGGCTCAGCTGGCTGTGTGAGGCCAAAGCTGCAGGAGGTCAGGCTGGCCCTTGATTAACAGGGGAAACCCTGTGCAGATCTGGAAAGGGCATGTGACAAAAGGGAGCATGGCTTCCAGGTCTATAAACCCAGGGCCTGAGCCACAGTAGTCAGTCTAGCCCTGTGTGTTAGAAGGTGAGGAGCTCCCGGAGGAGATGCCTGTAGCAGATGGACTATTAAGCATTTGACCTGGTCCCTGGAGTTGCCCAGAGGGAGCTGATGGCTCTGTAGAGAGTTTATGACCCAGAGCTGGGTAGATTTTTTGTTGTTGCTGTGAAGCAGGGGCTTTTGTTTATGTGCTGAGCTAGGCTTTATACTGGATGGTGGCTATGGGGGAACTCTGAAGGCCGCGGAGGCATGCCTGGTAGAGCACTCAGCATTAGGCAGTCTAGCCTGGGTTGAGGACCAGATGGCTAAGGGCTAGAGAGGCAAGCAACTCAGCCCACTGTGAGGGACCTGAGGGCAGAGACAGGGAGGGTGGCCCAGCCTGGGGTCAGGTACCCTGAGGGCTAGGGGCTTGGCCAGAGTGAGAGACATGGGCCTGGAGCCCAGAGACAAAGAACCAACAGGGCTGAGACTTGGAGCTGGGCCTGAATCAGTGGGCCAGGGCTGGAGGTCTGCAGCCAGAGGAAAGGGAGGATAAAGCCTAGGGGACTGAGACCTCACAAGGGACAGAACAGTGTACAGAGTAACTTCTGCAAGGCATGGGTGTGGCTGTAGGGGTGGAAGGAGGCAATAAATTGAGCCCTCAAGGCTCACAGGGCACAGTGGGACTAGACTGTGAAAAGGAGGGAGAGAGCATCTAGGCTCACCAGCCTCAGAGGACAGCTTCCCTTCATTAAGTTTTACAAGGAGCGGCAGGCAAAGAAACAAGGTGGGACCCTGGGAGGTGAGGGCAAGAGCCAGGTAGGGTCAAGGTGACCACTAGGGGGTGTTATGACAATCCATAGTACCCTACCTGTTACAGATTGGGAAACACGAGGCATTGAAAATCTCATATATGAACTCAACTCTTGTGGGGTTCTGCTGAAAACCGTTCCTATTCTCTACTCCATATTGTGCTAAGTTGGAAGTGAACTATGTTGAAACAAAGTGATTTTAACATATTACTTGAAAACGAATGTTTTAAAATTAACTACTCTGTTAAGGAGCTTATTTTATGGTACAAATGATTCCCACTACACTTCTGCATGAACTGGTTAGAGGCAGGACCAACCTGGTGGCCTTCTATGACCAGGTCACAAAATCCTTGGACGCAGGTGTCACGGTGGATGTAGTCTTTCTGGACTTTAGGAAGGCCTTCGACACTGTCTCTCACCCCATTCTCATCAAAAAACTAGGCGACTGTGGCATTGATGCCTACACAGTCAGATGGGTTGCAAATTGGCTGGAGGGCTGCACCCAGAGAGTGGTGGTGGATGGGCCATTTTCGACCTGGAAGGACGTGGGCACTGGGGTTCCCCAGGGCTCGATCCTCGGATCAGCACTGTTCTTCTTCATCAGCGACTTGGACAAGGGGGTAAAAAGCACCTTGTTCAAGTTCGTGTATGACACTGAGATGTGGGGAGAAGTGGGCATGTTAGAAGGGAGGGACAGGCTACAGCTAGACCTGGACAGGTTACAAGGGTGGGCGGATGAGAACAGGATGGGTTTCAATACTGACAAGTGCAAGGTGCTGCACCTGGGGAGGAAAAACCAGCAGCACACCTACAGGCTGGGGAACTCCATTCTCATCAGTGCAGAGGCAGAAAAGGATCTTGGAGTCACTGTTGATTCCAAGATGAACATGGGAGCCAAAGTAAGGACATGGTCATTAGGGCCAACCGCACCTTGTCGTGCATCCACAGATGCATCACGAGCAGATCCAAGGAGGTGATCCTCCCCCTCTATGTGACACTGGTCAGGTCGCAGTTGGAGTACTGCATCCAGTTCTGGGTGCCGCACTTCAGGAGGGATGTGACCAGCATCGAAAGGGTCCAGAGGAGGGCCACCCGCATCATCAGGGGGCAGTGGGGCAGGCCATATGAGGAGAGGCTACAGGACCTGAATCTGTTCAGCCTCCACAAGAGAAAGCTGAGAGGGGATCTGGTGGCCATCTATAAACTGGCCATGGGAGACCAGCAGGCAATGGGAGAGTCCCTGTTCTCGTGAGCACTACTGGGAGTAACAAGGAATAACGGCCATAAGTTGACTGAGAGTAGATTCAGGCTAGATATCAGGAGGCGCTACTTCACAGTCAGGGCAACTAGGATCTGGAACCAACTTCCAAGGGAAGTGGTGCTCGCTCCTACCCTGGGAGTCTTCAAAAGGAGGCTGGATAATTACCTTGCCAGGGTCGTTTGACCCCAGTATTCTTTCCTGCCCATGGCAGGGGATTGGACTTGATGATCTGCTCAGGTCCCTTCTGACTCTACCAACTATGAATCTATGGTTCAGTGTCATAGCACACATCAGATTTGGCTTAAGAAAGACTTCTCCTCTTTGACTTTGGCCTTGGTTTTGTGAAAAACAAGTTTAGTTAAAGGTGTGTGTTTAAACTACTTTAATTAAACTGTCTGTTTGTGGGCATACTTAACCTCTTTTATCCTAAATATACAGGTTACCCTCTCCAACCATGGTTTTAAGTATCCACGCTTTAGAGAAGGGGAGGGGTACAATTGGAAAATAGCCGTTATGGCCCACCTGGCTCTGCTCGTGCCTCTTGCTCCCCTGCCACCCCCAGCCCCTGCTCCCCCAGCCCTGCCAGTTTTGCCAGCCATGGGAACTTTCAGGAACCTAGCCCCCATGGCTGGTGAGGGAAACCTGTATATCAATTTACTGTGCAACTGACAAAGACTAGGCCTGTTTCTCTGAGCTCTTGCAAAAACTACTTTTATTATTTCTCATCACTTCAGTTTTTTATTTGCACTCATCCTTTCTTTTGTTTTTGTGGATGGTTATGCAATTGTCTTTTGTTCTTTCCAAGTCATCTTTTGATGTTATTTCTCCATTCTCCATCTTCATCTCTCTAAATTGTCCTTTTCACTTGTGTTTCCCACGTGACTAGCTTCTAACCTGTTTTCTCTGCCTGACAATCCTCTATGCTCTCTCCCTCCTCACCCAAGGTGAAATTTGCCTTCATTTGTGTCTCCTCATCCCTTCACTATGCATTCTCCATCTATGCTCACTGAGTGATAGTCAATTGATAGTTATTCAATGCTATCTGTCTCAATCAGCTGTCTCACTTGCTTCAAATCAATATCTCGGTCAGTTCCTGCGCAGCCTGCAATATCTCAGGCAGACCGTTTTGAATGGATAGCAAGGGAGGAAAAAGGTCGATGGGCTGAGCTCTGTAGGCCAAGCTATAAGTAGGAAAAATAGTACTTCCTCATTATGGAGAGAGGGAAAAGGTGAGTGCAATAGGGACAGTATTATAAGCACTTTTAGTGGAGTTTTGGCACAGTCTAGGAAAAAAAAGAGTGTAGTACAACTGCTACATCAAATGTCAGCTTTTACAAGACCCAAATTTCTATCTCCAGTTTTCTTAGCAGGCGTGACTTTTTTTTTTTTTGGTCACAAGTGCAATTTGATCTATTATGTTTTACTAGCAGATTTGGCTGAACTCCATAAGCTGCAGAAATAAAGCTACTGTGTAGCAATGCGCTGTTTTATGTAATTCAGGATAATGCTTTGGAGGGTCCATGAAACTTGTCTACCAACTGGCCTTCATGCCACCAAACAATACAAATTATTGGCAGTCCTCTGAACAAATCACACTCTCCATGGTAGATATTGGATTCTCCTTTCCCACTGCTGAATATGGAAAGGGACAAGACAGAGGGGAACGCCTTCAGTGTACTGGAAGGGATGAAAGCAGTGCTCTGCCAGCCTCTCCCCTTCCTTCCAGGAAGCTCACAGAATCCCTGCCAGATGCATACTGTGTACCTGGGACCTGACAAGCTTGGCAGGAGTGACTGGAGTGTAGCCACTGTACAGCATGAGACCTCTGGCAACCAAACAGCCAACTGATGTGGATGCTGCTTCACATAAGATGCGTTGTTCCCTCTTTGATCTTGCTCTTTAGCTTCTGCATTTATAGAATCTTCCCTTTTCCCTAAATGTTTAAGTGGTTCAACTGCCTCACCGGCCGTGTCCACATAAATGACGGTGTGTGCTTGAAGCCGCAAAAATAGTGGCACAAATTTGTGCTGCAGTGCATGCCCCTACCCATGCACTTTGCAGTGGGACACACTGTCCCACTACTCCATGTACTGCAGGAGGGGCTGGCTAGCTAGTGAGCAGCCCCCACCCTGAGACATGCTGTGCCCCAGCCAGCCAGGGAATAGCACATGGAAACTTCTTTGGACAAGGATTATCTCTAGCTCCTTGGGCAGCTCATGTTGCAGTCCAGTTAGACTGCTCCACAGGGCCAATACAGATTGGGAGCAGTCCTCCAGAATCCCAGGATGCTCCCCTTCCCCTCCATGCTCAGAGGCACACCCCATCCCTTCCTCCCATTCCAGGACTACCCCTGCCCCCAGGGTTTTCTCCAGCTTCTGGCTCCCCACTTGCCTGCAGCAGCAAGTGCTATCCCAGTGGCAGGGAAAGCTCCTGTCCTACTCTGGGGGCTTCACAGGAGTTTGGCTCACTCCTGAGAGCAGCAGCAGTAGTAGCAGCAACAGCTTGCTCTCCTTGGTGTTCCCAGGAAGCCTGGGAGCAAGAAGGAAGGAGAAACCTGCCCCCAGGGCCACTGTTGCTACCATTGCTACTTTCTGAGATGAGTGCAGCACCTGGAATGGGACAGCCCAGGTGAGTGGCGACTCATGGAGCAGGGGCAGGGGTTAAGGAGTAAGCAAGGAGCTGGGATGAGTGGAGACCCAGTCTGAGTGGGTAGGGGCAGTGTAGGCTTGATCTGGCGGCATGGGCCTGGTCCAGGTGTTGAAGGAGTGGCACAAACCTGTGGGGGCTGTATGGGCTTGATCCTGGAGTCTGGGGCCTGGCAGAGCAGCTTCTGATCAGCAGAAGGACCTAAACTGCTGCTACAGAGCTGGCAAGCTGGGAAGACTTGATAGCTCCTAACCATGCCCCTGCTCACCAGCCTTCTAGCAGCAGGTCAGAGCTGTGCATGTTGGAGGTGGGTGGGTATTGACTCTTAACATGTGACTATTCACGGCACACGCTAACCTTAATACTACCTAACATTCCTTAAACTTAGCATTCAGTGGCACAACATCCAATTCTCAGTCCCATAAATAACATGGAGGGAACCACAAACTATGTAGAAGAAATAAGATATTAGAACCTGTCTTCACTTTGAGCCTGCTGTCTACATTTGTGGTAAACAGCACTCCTCCTATCAATTTAATATCCATTTGGAATGTAAAAGAGATGGCATCTAGGATTCGAGTCCTACACTGTATGATTAACACTGTTAGTGGAGATGGGATTTGTTCCTTCAATCAGTGTTTTAATGGGACAGCTTGTGTTGGCAGGAATTCCTCAAATGAATAAGTGCTGCAGCATCAAGTCCATAACTTGGACCCATTTACAGACTTTTGGGTCCGCCAGGTACCAGCCACAATACAAAAACATGTGTTTTAAAAAAAAGAAAAATGTAATTTTTACCATACTACTTGTGGTAAAATTAGCTCCATTAGGGATTTCACAGAAATCGTGTTAATAAATAGTGGATGTATTTAGGCTAGAAAATTAGCTTCACAGTGTGCACATTAGGTTACATTTCATAGTTTATTTATGCCAGCTACAATCCCCTATTTACTTGCTTGTCACTCACTGCTGTCGCCAAATCTCATACAGCCAGGTTGTGATGACAATAAAACAATGTCAGCACATATTATACTATGGTACTGCTGGACCAAGAGAAATAAAATACAAACGTGGTTATAAATGAACATGATGAGCTTGACAAGGCCACAAAAGTAAGGCTCTTCCATGTTAACATTACTATTAAAATATACTTTAATAATTCATCCTTGTTTTGCCTCATGCTTAACATATATATTTGGCAAACATGGAATGTTATTAATAAAAGTGCAAAATGGCTATAGGTGTCCAGTTGCACCTGGTCAGTGACAGTGTTTCAGATGTGTTAAACACCATTGGCATTTGGTCCTGATCAAACAAGTGACCCAGCTAATGCTACTGTTCTGAAGACCCTGCAAAAATGTGAAAAGCAGGGTTGGCAACCCTACCTATCAGCTACGTCAAAAGAGATCTGGAAGCTGTCAGTTCAGAACTGTGAACATGGTGAGTGCATATTTGCTGACATGAACTAATGTGTCTATATGGGAGTTGCAGAGAAAGAAAAACTGTATATATTGGGCCATTTTTTTCTTTCCATACTCTCTCTCTCAGCCATGGAAGTCAATGGGCTCATGCAAGGTGTAAACTGCTGAATATGGACCATTGTTTCTTGCTCACAACATGCAAGTGTTAAGGTTGAGTAGAAGTTCCCATTTTAACTTTGTATGGCAACTTCCTATCCAAACAGACAACAGCTGAAGGCAGGTTGGTAGGCCTTTGATTGGAGTGAAAATAGCAGGTTAGGCTTTAATTGCCAGGAGTTGAGCTCTTATATTAAATCTTTCAGTTTAGCTGGGAAGAAAGATCATCTCTACATGCTACAAATCTCCTACAAATAAGGATCTGGGTACTCAGCTGAGGTAAACTGGTGGTATTCTATGCTGTTCGGTAGTTTATTGTTGTTCCTTTAAACAAAGTGACTGCCATAAAGCAAGGGGAAATGGGAAATAGTAAGAATGGGCTGGGTCTAAATATACACAGATACTAAAAGAGAACTGAAGATGGCCAGAATTAGAGACATTTCTGGGAGAACCAGCACTTGGGTAAGAGCAGGAGCCACTAATAAAAATTATATGGCATCATAAACAGCAACTGTGACCCTAGCTACATTCCTAACTGGACTTCTCAACTGCCAAGCACAGCTTTCAGGATTGGAGAGTCTACTGACCAACAACCCAGCAGCCATCTTTGTAGTCTAACCTGCCAGGTTCCCATTAGGAGGGCAGTCGGAATGATGAATACAATACTCTCTCTTGGTCTGTCCACCAGAAGAATCCAGGGCTTTACTCCTGTCCAAGACCAGGACAATCGGCGTAGCTGACATTCCTCTCCTGGTCTGACGATGCCTAGAATCTGCGTTCTAGGAGTCTCCTTGGCAACTGGCTTGCAACCAGCATGACATCTTGTGGCACTTGCCCATTAAACTCCCTACAACCATTTCTACCATCTTTAATTTTCAAGGGGAAAGAATTATTTCAAACAGACTTTCTGTGACAGATCTCAACTCCAAGGTGAGTATTTTTGGAAAGTCTGAACTTAAAACACTGCTGCTATTTTAAGCTACACGAAGGGCAGAGAGATGCACCCTTGCTTTCATGAACAAATATTTCGAAGACCTTTGAAGCACTGTGGCTGTAGAACTCCGAGTTGCAGAAACAAACTCTTTCAGTGAACAAAGTGAATTCCTCAGTTCCATTAAAATACCAATTAATCCTCTGCATTTTGTTCAAGAGCCAGTTCCTTTTACAGAGTTCTCTGACAAAACCCTTAATCGGCAATAAGTATTTTCATATTGACATGGTTTGCTAATTGTGACAGTGACTGATTCAATTAACTGCACTTTCATGAATCTTTTAAAGCATGATTTTTCTTCTATTAAATCATTCATTCATCACCCCCTGCTTATCTCCCTTAAATAGATCTGTTGTATTTTTTACCTTGAGCTGTATGCTATACCTTCTCTTACAGAGGCTTGATCTATCTCTCAAGCCAAGCAGTTCACTTGCATGCTGTCAAGGATATCTCTTTATGAAATAAACAGCCAATTGTTTCACTGCTAGTGCTGTTACGTTGGTGCCTTTGCATCCTCCTCCTTTTCCTTTGTTCCTGCTTCTTGGATAAGAGGACAAAAAGCTATCTTTAGGCCAAATGCTTATGCCAATGAACAAAGCCCATGCAAGAATGAGCTTTGCATAGGAAACTAGGTAGAGTGGAGATCCAACATGCCAAAGTGTATTAACTGTTGCTTGTTTGTTTTGGGGTCTTGGTCAATGGACCCTTGCAGTTTGCATTTCCCCCACCCCTGAGCAATACTCCTTCCAGGCGCCATAAGAAGTGCCAGGCCAAAAAAACTTACCAGTACCTATAGGAGTCTGCACATCTCATTATCCTGCACCTTCTATGCAGTAGAACCAAGATATAGGATTCACTTGTCACCTTCCATGTGGACAAAGAAGGTCCAAGAGGAAAAGAAATAGTTCAGATACTGGCCTCTCCTTATATAAATTGTTTCTACTTTGCTCTCCATCTCCATTGTTGTAAAGATTGTCTCATTCATGACTGCTTTAAGAAAATCTTTCCTCTCCATATTATATAAGAAAGGAAGACAGAAAGGAGCTAAGAATGATCAGCTGTCAGCTGTAGGAGGCAGCAAACAGTGGAGCTACTTAAAAAATGGTCACGCTGGGGCTGAAGCTGTCTGATGCCAGATTTAGAGCCAGCCCCCTGAAAGGCATGCTGGGAAAAGGTACCTGTAGAAATGAAGTCTCACAACTGAGATGGTTAGCAAACCCCAACCTATTGTAAAAGCTATGTTACCAGAGCTCTGGGTTTTTTATCATCAGTCTTACTATATTGGGTGTTTTCTCTTAACCTCAGTTTGTGGAGTCATGTCATTAAATGAGAAATTCAGCTTCCATTTTTTTAAAATTAAAGTTTCTTGAGGAAATGCTTAAAAAAAACCTTGAACACTACAGGCTCAAAAGGCAAATTAAAGGAAATGTATTTTTAATCTAATTACTAAAACCGACCTACTATTTAAATCAATCTCATTGTTTAAAACTAGTCCCCTAAGCTTTTGGGGCTCACTTCATGATTTCTGAATGCTTGAGGTTAGCAAACCACATCCAGAGCAGTACTGCTAGGAAAAGGGTCTGCTTCTCTACTGTCTATGATTCAAACAATATGGGGAGTATTTAATTTTACAGTACATGCTCCTTGAGCTCCAATACTGTTCATCAAAGAGTTAATTTCTAATGCACGCTAGTAAACACTCCCAAAGCTTTTGGTGTTGAGGGGCACTAACTAATTTTGTTCATCCATAAATGCAACAATTCATCTGAATGTTATTAAGACAAAGAAACATGGAAAAGGCTTCCAGAGTGGAAATGTTACCCAGTATAACATTAAATGACTGTATTAACAGAGTTCCAACTGTTTATTTTGGAAGACTTCTCCACAGAAAGGAATACAGCTATTTATAGTGAGGAAGGGGAAAAGAGCATGTCCAGTTGTTTCAAATTCTTCAGTAATGTAATACATTGTGCATCAGATTGTGGCCTATAGCAAACAGGTCCCGAGAGTTAATATCCAGACAGTCACAGAATGGACCAATCTACCTTTTGCTAGAGAAATCATTATAAAACAAAATCAGCACATAGAAGCTTTTCCAATAGATTGTATCATGTCAGGTAAATAGTTTCTTGAGGGCAGTTATGCCCTCTTCTTAAAATTGATTTAAAATGTGAAAGCTATGAAACAATGCTAGCTGTTTCCATTTTGGGGCCTCAACTTGAGTCTTAAGTTTCTCGGGGGGTGGGATTGTTCTCACAAAGTGAAGCCAAAGAGAGCTGAGGGCATGTTAAAAGACAGGCACACAGAATTGGAGAGGTCAGTCTTGCTGCACAGTACATAAATGTAATCTCAAAGTGGTACTTCCAGTGTGCAATCTTATATGCTACATGCATTTTAGGACCATGGGGCAAGATTCCCTCACCAATTCCCCTTGCAATAGACTCTTGATATAATTTATTAATATGACAGAATGCCCAATGCTGATAAGAAAATTAAAGGCTAAACTATCTCATTATTAATACATATTATTAGAACATAACCATATAGATTTCCAGTTTATTTTAACTGTGTAAACCTGGCTTCAACTAGGTAAACACAGAAGCTTAGGGCTGGAAGGGACCTCATGAGATCATCAGGTCCAGCCCCCTGCTCTAGGCAGGAAAGACAGCTGGGGTCAAATAAGCCCGGCAAGATGTGCATCTTTTGAAGATCTCCAGAGTAGGTGCCTGCACCATCCCTGCTGGGAGTCTATTCCAGAGTCTGGTTACATGAACAGCGAAGAAGGTTTTTCCTTATATCCAGTATGAAACCTTCTTCTAGGAGTTTATGGCTATTGCTCCTGGTTTTCCCCCGGGGTGCTTTGGTGAATAGTTGTTCCCCCTGATGCTCACCCCTGATATATTTCTAAGCTGCCACCAAATCCCCCCGAAGTTGTCTCTTTTCTAGGCTGAGACCATACTAGACCATTACTTACAACAAATGTTTCTCTTATACTATGAAACCAATCTGAGTTTCTCTTAATCACCATGACGCAAACAGGTTCTGCTCATTTCTTATTATTATTCAAGCAGTTCCACTTTGAGCAAACAGGAACCCTGCAATATGCTTTTTGGGGGGTGAAACCACATCTTCCTTGTTCTGCTGTTACTATGGTTACCCTCCTACAGAATCCCTGCATGCGCCAGTAAAAGAAACAGCACAAAAATAAATGTACACGTTAAACCAAAAAAAGAACACTGACCTACTAAAATTACAACGTGTAAATGGGGGAACCTCAGGGAGTTGTTTTATATTTTACAATGACATATGAATAAAGTGTTGATTAGCCTGCTGACTGCCACTTTGCACATTGGATCAGGTACAGTCCAGCTGGAGCTAGAAGAATAACAGTGTATTCCTGAACATTTTTCATCTTCTTTTCCCTCTTTCACTTGCTTTCCACAACCATCTATATGAGGTAACTTTTTTTGCACAAAGAAGCTTGAAGATCTATCTACTTTGGTACTTGCATGGCCCCCACTACTGCAACCCCTCACAGCCCTGAATGCCTCTAGCCTCACAATCCACCGATGGGTAGGAAAGCACTATTATCCTTGTTTTACTGATGGGGAACTAAGGCACTGAGAGACTAGATCCACAGAATGATTAAGGGACCTAGGCCTTGACTGAAGACTTGGACAGCAATCTTAATCGCCACCTAAAGTTTTGCATGACACTTTCTGTCAGGAAAAATCTCTGGGTTCATAAAGTTCTGCTTCTGGGGCTGCTGAGAACTGCTGCCACCTTAGCCACACAAATATTTTGCCATCTCATGCCTATGTGGCTCCTCAAACTACTCCTTCTGCGCCTGCCCCCTGAATGACCAGACCCAGCAGACCTGCTCAGAGCTTTGCATAAGACACAAAGGCCCCATCACTTTCATTCAAAAAACACATCCAGCGACTGTGGTACCGCATCCTCTTTTATGCATTTAACTCTTTGGTTAGGGCCCTCTTTACCCCAGAAAAGTCTGTAGCCTGGTGATTCAGGCATTCAATTGACCTTGATTCCTCTCAGACAGAGGAGGCCATGAAATCCAGGTCTCCTGCCTCCCAGTCAATGGCATGGCTCTTTTGTTCAGTAGAGGGACAGCAATATCACCACATTCCCACATCTGATTTTAAAAGAAATATCTTAGGCATATGAGACCAGGTGTGGGTTCTGGGCTGTGAATCTCCACCTGACAGAGGCACCTCCCAGCAACTCCGACTTGAGCATCTTTTGGAGTCTGAGGCAGGCGCGGCTGGTGAACTCAGACTGGTGAGGTGGTGGAGCATCCCATGGGAGTGGGGGGGGAGGTTGCAGCAAGCCAGCAGTGGTTGGGCAGGGTGGAGGGGAGGGTTTGCAGCCTGCCTGCTACTGGCCGCAGTGCCTGGCCGGCTGCAACCCTGCTCCGCTGCCCCACCAGTCTGGGTTCACCAGCTGTGCCTGGTCTGAGGAATTTTTTGTCCTAATCGCCAAATTATGTTACCTGCCATACCAGATGTGCATGGCAAGTCACACAGTTCTGGGAATGGGACATGCAGGCAACCCCCACTTAGTGCTCTTAATTGGTTCCTGTTGGTTCCTGAAAAAACGAGTGTTAAGCGAAACCAAAAGTATTTGACAACCCAAGATGGTGACCACAATTTTTTTTAATGACCCAAGATGACAACTGCGAGCATTAGAACAAAACTCGCTAATCGCTAAGTGAAATCAGGTATCAATTTCAAATGAGCATTATGGCAAAATAGCACTAAGTGAAACAGCCACCCAAACACACTTCATAAACATTTAGGGTAATAGTTCGCAGCACCTATTATACATCATTTCTTAACAAAGACATACCTAAGCAAAAGTTAGGACTGAGAGCATCAGTAAAACAGAAAGAACCTATCACTAAAATGCAGCCTTTTAAAAACTCAATTATTTGACAGGCATGAAAATCCAAGCTAAAGTTAAACTTAACCCCCACTTTCCCCCACCTATTCAAGAGCATGGAAGGGAAAATTAATAAAGGGTGCTTGAGCTTTGCAAGTCTGATAATCACTGTACTAGATAAGCTGGAGGACCTGCAGCACTGAACAGAAGGAAGTCAGGGTGCTGACAGACATGACCGTTTGCTGTGTCATCAGCCACTGAACGTGCTCTACAGCCATGCACTGACAGAAGTGCACGGCTACAGAGTGCTTTAAAAGTGCATGAACACATGACAATGTGAACCCTCATTGCATGAGGGTTCAGATGAAGATGTTCCAAAGTGGAGTGCCTTCATTAATGGTTGTCAGCATGTGCCAGGAACAGAGCTGGGCTGACAGTGTAGCCCCGCTCTGGGAGCTGTCTTCAAATGGGAGATGGAGAAGGGGGGAGAGTCAGTTCAGTTTAGGGGCTGTCCAAATACAGCTGGAGGGTGGGGTGCGTGGATTGGAGGCCTCCTCCTCCCCAGGGTTGGGAGCTCCTTTCCACCTGCCTCCCTCACTCCAGAGCAGGCTAGGCAAATCCCAGAACAGACTTCCCTCCCCTGCTTTCTCCCCACCAATTTCCATCCTAAGAGAGCATGGGAGCTTGGAGAAAGGGGCAGGACTAGGGACAGACATGCGGCCTCTCTCCCCAGATCAGCTCCAAAGTGGAGCTTTACCCACCCTCCTGATCCAAGAGCAAATATCTGTTTGTTGGGAGGGTTGGTCTAACTCATGATGCTTTCTGTGAAGCACCATGAGTTAGACCGGGGAGCTGCATGTCTGTTCATGCCCAAAGGCACTATTCTATCCCCTAATGGCCAGAAATTGCAACACAACTGAAAATGCGCCAATTCTGTGTCATGATGTTTTAAGAAACTTACTGTCCAATCTCCAATTCTCACTGAACTAAATGGTTTCAGACCCTCCCCAAGCTCTGGTTGAGGCTTATTGGGTAGAAAATTCCACTTCTGATTTACTAAAGGATATGGTTTCAGTGACTATCAGTTCATCTGTTTTCCATAAAAAACACAACTTCACGCAAAACCTAGGAAACAAGGTATTTTGGAGAATACAATACAAGATTATCATCACCCATATGTCTTTTGGGTGCCCTTGTATATTGATAATGTTGTATAGCTAATTTTCAATGTTTCAGTTGCAAAAAATGCAAATCAAATACAAGACTACTGAATATGAAAAAGATAGTCTAATTATTTTCTTTCTCATTTCCTGGTTTGAAATCACAATGCTGAGAGCTAGCATTTCAGAGTCACCTTCTTTGTATGTGATCTTCAAAGGCTGCTGGAAAGTATAAACAATGTCTGGATGGTAAGTTCATCCTGTCGTATGTCACTCAGATGGAAGTGAAATTTCAAGATGAAATTGCAATAAAGAATGTTCTGGATGCTTCAGATAAGTTGCCTATATGCTTCATTAGCGAATTGTACAGGAAAGGGGGAAGAAAGAGATGCAAGAGGGAGTAAAACAGTATAACGTGTGAAAATGCAGTCTGATTCCCCACACCTTCCTTGCTATGTCCTTAAGGCATTGCAAGTCCTACCCCAGAAAAGACTTTGCAAAATGAACACTGATAAAATTACATAGGTGTCTCACATTCTATAATATGTATAATTTCTCATCAGCTGATAAGCATTGCAAGGAGGACTTTTTGGAAAGAAAGTTTTAAAACTGTTCAGTTTCTGTGATCCTGAACTTAGGACAAAGAGTACAGTTAGTTGTAATAAAAGAAAAGCAAAGAAGTAATAAATAATTAAATTTATCATGAATTGTATTAATCCTATATACACTAAAATATATTGATATGTTGCCTTATTGATGACCAACTCACAGAAGAGTGAAATATGTACTTCAAATTCCCTCACTTACATTCATACTATAAAGGCACCTCTTACCATGCCAGGGAGCCTGGGCTACTCTGAGCTTAAGAGGAGCGTGCCAAACTACGCATATCTACTAGACCTGCTGGGGAGTCTGGGGTTTCGGTTCCTATCTTCCCTTGTAGCTTAGTTCTTTCCATGGCAAACACTGCCCACCATGATCTGTTTTTTTTTCTAATTTAGATCTTAAGTATTTCAAATGACATCTTGTAGGTAACCTGGATATCAAAGTGCTGGGCAGACCTGCAATTAAGAAAAGTTATGTTCCACTGTTTTTTTTTTTATGTAACATCTACGTGTAAGAGATGTCCATTTAAGTTAAGCCCTCCTGAGCTTATAGGGCTTGTTTTTGACAATTTTATTTGGAATTATTTATAATTTACATATACTCTGTGCATATTAAATGTGTCCCTTGTATTCTATATCGACTCCAAATACTATGGTAGGCTTAAGCATAAAGTATATTTCTGAAAAACCTCTACTATGTAATAAGCCAATACTGTATGCAACTTTAATTATTTTTTCTTATTAGTGGCATTTATTCTACTAATTTAAAAGCTATTAAGCAAGATGAAACATTCAGGGGCAGTAAACTGTAATTCTTAAGTCATTAGGGAATGGTTACTGCTCCATAGAAATGCTAATGTAGTTTAAACTTGATATAACCTTTCTAGATTTGAAGTCATCAGCAAATAAAATGTTAATAAAAACCTTTGGACTGTATCTAAAATTTTTTTTTGCACTATTAAGCTTGTGTTTGAAGATAAAGAACAAAAAGTGAAACTATTATTTTAAAAGTTGCGTTTTTAACACTTGCAAATGACAAGGAGGGAAATAATAGAGGGAACTAGAAGTTTGGATTGCTAGGAAATACACGTATACACAAAAAAATTAACTCCTGAAGATGTAAGGAAAGCAGATCATATTAAACTGGCAAAGACTTTGCAATTCAAGAAATTTTACAAGTCAAGAAATTTTAAAATGATCCTTCTACAGCAACTGTGACTTGGCCATAGGTAATGCTTCATATTACTGTATAGGAAATTGCTGCAAGAACTGCAACTTTCCAGACCTCTGTGTGAACAAAATTCTAACCATTAAGTTGAATTAACATAGTATATTCCAATTAATTTTCTTAATTAAAAAAATCCAGTAGGGTGATATCAGCAAATAGTTCAGTTGTCTGCTTGGAGGATGTAAGATACTACCTTCTACCAAAGGTAGATCATTATGAATGATTCACCAAGAAAAGTTCCATTGAGATCAATGGAAAGGACCCTACTGACTTCAATAGAAGATTGATTAGGCCTTCATATAGCCTTGCCAATATTTTGGAGTTTAGACAACCCATCTGTCCCTATATCTTCTCATAATATATAGTAGGTTGTGAAAGTAGACAACATTTCAGCTATCCCAAAACTGAAACATAAAATGACTGCAAATCTATGAGCCATCCAGGCCTCAAATACTTTCTGGGACTGGGACTCCCCACTGCTAGGTGTTAGGAAGAGGAGTCAAAATCGTGTGGGGGCAGGGTAGGAGTGCAAGTTAATTTCAACTACTGTGCTGCATACACAAATTATAATTTACACCCCCCCGCTACATCCATGGGGATATCTGCACTTGGAGCATGGATTAACTCTTGTGTCAGAAATAATTTGTATTTGTGAGCTGCCACATCAGTTTAGGAAACTATATCTGCAGGGTGGTGACCTGGTGCCTATCCCTAAGAGGCAAAACAGGCCTGCATATGTTTTTAAAGCATTGTGGGAATTTAATGGGAAATTAGAATTAAAGGGACCAATCCCTCCCCCTGGCTGAGTGGATCACAGCCAATGAAGGTGAGAGAGAAGGCAAGTGGCAGGTGGCACTGAGGCACTAACTTTGTACAGACCATTTCCAGCTACCTTTTCTTTTTTTACTGTTAAGGAGCTTATGTTAACTCTTCCTTGTGTGCTGAGTAACTGTGCCATGCTCATTGGCTTCTATTGTTTGGTGCCTTCAGTTGCAATGAGAATTAGACATGCCTTATTGCAAGTTGGAGGCCTGGTCAGCTGACTGCAGGAGCTTGCATGTAAAAAACGATGCAGCTGGTGATACGAAAAGCTAGTAATCCAAAACCAGTACTAATGCAAATTCTATTGGTGATATGCAGGAGAGAGGAACATTAATTGGTCTAGTTCAGTGGGCCAGACACTTGGTGTGGGGTTAGTTTGTGGACACAGGATTCAGCATGCAGTCAATGCATTGGGGCTGGTCTGTGGGCACAATCCAGCATGATCCAGTACATGGGGCTGGCCCCGCAAGCCAGATCCAGCCACAGAGAGACCCTGCATGTTGGTCCAACCCTGTGTTCCGGATATGGCTAAAGACAGGCTCCATGTGCCAGATTCAGCTGCAGAAAGACCCTGTGTACCAGCTTAACTCTGAAAGCCAGATCCAGCCACAGACCAATCCACTGTACAGGGCACAGCACAGCAGGGGATGGGTGGCAGCGATCATTACCAATTAATGCCACCACCATTCCCTCAACACAAAACTTCTAGACCCATGGGGAGCCCCAGGAGCTGGATGATATGGCTTCCCAGATCTGACCTGTGGGCCAGAGGTTGAGTACTACTGGTCTAGTTGTAAAAGGGCCCAGGTGACAAAAAAATCAGGTATGGCAGCAAGAGCGTATCTACAGCCAATTTAAGTGCATGGCTCCTGGAAAGGAACTTGCCACCCCATGTATGGCACCTAAGTTCTCTCAGCAGCGAATGGATAGAGTGGAATGCCTCAGAAGGGGGTACACAGCAGCTGGCACATTGAATAAGGCCGTGCCTAGACCCAACCCATGGGAAATGCTGCAGAGGGCTGTATCTAAAATTGCCCCTCTCTCTTACAGTTAGGCACCTAACTGAGAGCTGCTGGTAGGTGCCCAAAACTTCCTCCTGCACTCAGATGTCCCAGTGATCCGTCTGGGCATGCATGATCAGGCATGATGGAGGCCGCAGTGCTGATGCTGCTCTTTTTCACATAATAGCCTAACAGCTAGAACACTCTCTCTCAAAATAGGAGATGAAGGTTCAATACTTTCCTTAGCCCGAGGGGGTTTCAAATTCACATCTTTTGCTTCCTGGGAGACAGTGTCCTAACCACTATACTAGTGGCAGGGCTGGGATTGGAGGAAAATCTCCACCTTTCCTGCTCAAGCTCAGCGACTGTGTGTTTAGAGTCAGGACAGCAAGTAGACTAAATTGCCCCCAGCTAGCCCTGACTGCCCAAGGGCCTGGCTGCTATGGCCTAACTAGCCCCAGCTTCTCTCAGTTGCCTATGTAGGCACGGCTGCCTACTTACATGCAGAAGCTCTATCAGAGCCCAAGAGGCTACTCATCAGGACAGATGCCTTTCTGGCTAGTCTCAGGCTTCTGTCTCCTTGTTCTTAGTTTCATGGTTCCTACCTCAGTTTCCTACTTTTACAGTCCCCCAGAATTTACCTGTTTTGATTCCAGTGCTCTAGGTCCTGCTTGCTTGATTCTGGTTTTCTCTTCTCTGGGCCCTGCTTGTTGGCTTCCTAGCTTCATCCTTGCTCCTGTTTGCTGCCTCCTTGTTCCAGACTCCAGCCTCAGTTCTCCTGTGCTCCATGCTGCTGTGATAGCTTCCTGAACGCTTCTGCTCCAGATGCCAGTCTAGATCCCTGTCCTGTGATAGCCCCTGGCTAGTGCCTTCAGTCCGGTTCCCTGCCTCCTGTTCCTGAACTATTCCTCCCCACCCCCAGCTCATGGTTCTTCCCAGGATGACTGCCTTCAACCCAGTCCCTTATCAACCTCAGCCTCCTGGCCCACCTACTCTGTATCCCCAGACTCTAGTTGGGATGCTTGCTTTCCTGACCCCCTGCACTGTGACCTCTTACAGTCAAGCTCTGACCACCTATGTCCTGACAATGTGAAAAGAAATACAAGGTTTATGGTGCCAGAAATTGAGAGCATATCTCTGTAGCCTTGTGATGAGAGTGCTGAGCTGGCAGGAAGAAGTCCTGAGCTGCAATCTTTGCTTTTTCTACTGTTTATATATGATGATGCATCACTAAGCATCATATATGCTACTGTGCATGCAGAGCTTCTGGGCATGCACAGTAGTAAAACTGTAGGCACTTGGGGAACTTTGCTGGCAAAAACTTAAGGGCTTACAGACTCTCAGGCAGTAAGCTGGGGCTTTTGTGCATCTCACTGTTGGGCTTCAGCACCTAAATTCTAATGAAATCCCACTGTAGATGCCAAGTTATTGGGTGGATCTGGGCCTTGATTAGTGTATTTCGGTTCTCTGAAACAATGGGGACTATAACCCTTCTATAAGGTACTGCTGGCAGCAGAGAGGGCCAGGTGGGTGCACTTACAGGCAGGACTTTTCCGCACACAAGCACTGAGTCCAGGGGCAGTAAAACAAAGAGAACTCTAGTCTGTGTCTTCTTTTTCCACTTAATGAACTTGGGAAAGCCAGCTATATACATAAATACATACACAAACATATCTACACATATATGTGTAAATATACTCCTTCCCCCCCTAGCCCCCAGATCTGTAGATTGCTATGAAATAAGACTCTCACCAGTCCTTAGGCTATCCTCTTGGGAAATGTCTTAAACTATGTCCTCTACTTGCTATGGTCTGAACATACAGCTTACCACATAGCTACAGTGAGTGGAGCTTTGTATGTCCGCTGCACCAAAGTAACCGGGTATGTACACGCTGTTGGTAAGTAGAAGCTGAAACACAGTAATTGCCCCTTTTCCAATAAGGGCTAACATACAGCAGTTTAACTTCCACTTATCCCTTTCACTGCATAACATATTGTCCATACCTATGTGAACATCTGGCAAGGTAATGGCTTAACGACATAGACATGTCCAGCTTCTATTGCACTTCAACTCCCTGTTTGTTGTTGAGGTTGGTGAAGACCTGTCTGCACTTCTGAAGGGATCCTGGTCTGCTCCATAGGCTCTCCCCACTCACCCAGGAATAGTCTTATTTGTGGGCAGAGGGAAGCCATCCCTAGAGTTCCACAGCTGTGCCTGCCTTTTACAGCTTCAGCACAAACTGTCTCAGCCCTACTCTGCATCATTTGTTGCTCAGTCACAAAAGCTGTTCCTGCATGGGCTCTCTGTCAATTCTTTAAAGGGGAATCAGTGCCACACTGGAACCTGAGCAGAGTCCACACTCTCTGCAGCGCTTTCCCAGAAGAAAGAGACTCTTGTTTTTGGTTCTGTCCAAGCTCTGTTACTAGCCAGGCTAGCCTGCAGATATGAGTAAAGAAAAGAACAATTTATTTGTTCTTTTCTGACAAGGAAAAGAACAATTTATTAGCTTCACTGCCCTGTGACTGAAGTACTGTAACCTGTCACATAGTAGAAATGCAAATGAACGTGAGACCATTTGGTCATTTTCTTTTGCTCATCAACAGACACCAATGGAAAGCATCTGCTGGAAAACTGTTGCACAGGGAAATATTTGGAAAGAGGTTCCCTATGGGATTTTGAAGCAACTCTGGACTGCTCTTCTCCAGTTCACCAACAGATAGCAATAGAAAACTCCATACTCAGGGTCCAGCATACAAGAATAAATGTCTCGGCTATGAGGCTTTATCATCATATTTTTCTGCATACCACACCCCACCAAAGATACGTATCTTGTTTTGGGAAGGCAGAATGAAGAAAGCAAATTTTTCCCCAGAGTCGTGGCTGAAAGCTGACCACATAGAACAGCTCTCACAGTCTCAGTCCTCACTTGACCACTTCATATAAAAGCTAGTTTAACCCCTTTCACAGCCATTGCCGAATTGGCAGCAACTTTTGGGTACTCAGACAAAGCTACTGCCAATTCAGCAGCTGAGAAAGGGTTAAAACTGGACTCCTCCCCTGCTGAATGCTGGCTGGAGAGAGGGAAAAGAAGCAGAGCCCTTGGCAGTCATTAACATGTCTCCATACTTCTGTGATGGCATAGAAACCAGCTTCCCTGCTTAAGAAATGCACCCCAATTTGGAAGACTAATTTTGGGGTGAAAGTTGCAAATGGGATACAAGCAAATATGGTATATGTTTGTAAAAATATTTTTGGCTTCCTAGTTGAACGGCACAATAGCAAGAGTTTTAATGTTTTCTGCACATTAAGAAGACTGAGCTCTAAAAATCAGAGCTCTATTATGAAGTACCATTATGAATATTGATTTACATTCACAGAGCAAGCCAACTGTCTGAAGAGGAAGCAGACCACTCAGACGTATCATTTACTTTGGTAAACAGATGTAGAATAAAGCCACCAATAACAGTTCTTCAGATAAAGGTAAAAGTGTAAATCTTTTTAGCACCTCATCTGGACAGGCTTTCAGAGCTTCTACAGAAAAATCATCTCAGGTGCTTTGAATGTGACAATAAACCAAGCAGACAATGTAGTTAGAACACATAACGGTCACTAAGCTTTAGATGGCCCACACAAATCTTTGCTTTAGGAGTTTAATGTTATTTTATGGAGAATTATCATCACAAGTCACATGCCCTCAGCTAGAGGGCTGACGGTTCTGGAGTGGAAATGGTAAGTGCAGCAGAAAGACAGTCTTGGGGAATGATACCATAGGATCAATAAACATTCCTTCCAGCTTCCACATTATAAAACCACCTGCAGTGTTGTTTGTACCCAGAAGACCAACTTCTCAGGGTTTCCCTACCCTCCTCTCCCCCAAAGTCTGGAAGGCAAACTGAAATGCTACTGCATGTTAACAGAAAGCTTGTGAAAATTAAGAACAAACCCCGAAAGCAAAGAAAATGCAATTTAGGCAGAAGGCAGGTCAGAGTGTCTATAAGGTGCCATTTTGCCCAGCCTTCTCCCTGACTTCACGATAACACAGCTAAGTACCTCTCTCAAAAATGTAACTCGGTAATAAAATAGGTATCTTTTCAAACAGGAACATCATTATTAAAAGAAGTATATTAAGGGAGCACCCCTGACCCCCACGTAGGATCAGGGCCCCACAAGCCCGTCTTGGGCAAAGGCAAGGCTTGAGAATTCCCAAGCTGCTGTGTATGGTACTTCAGTAACAGTGGCAAATCCTTTGATAAAAATTACCCTACTTATTGATGTTCGTTGATCATACCTGCCATACACACGAAGCTATCCAATTTACAGTCATCTTATCTAGGATGGATGTGTTATAATTTCACAAAAAACACCAATGTATTCAGGAAACAAACCAATATGATATGTTATTCATAAAGATGTTTATTGTCATTAAGGAAAAGGCTTGTTGCAGTAAACGCTGAATAGCAAGAACAACAAAATTCAGCAAGAGCCAGGAGAGGCATTTTCCCCTAAGACACCATTTAATTGTGCTCAAAACTGTGAAAAACATATCAGTATGGTTTTATTTTGCAAAATGTGTTAGTATAATTCAGAGCCATTTGTCTTAAAACACTACTCCATTTCACTGCTTCTTGTTCAACAAAGATATTTGATTAGCAAGAACTGTGCTGCACTTGTGAAAATTAAGGCTGTATTTGGAATTAGGATCTCTTTTATTAGTATGCATTAAAATCTGTTATTGATCTCCTAGAGGTGCTAATATAAGTGGTTCTTGTAATACAAAACCAAATTATATTCTGATCAGGTTCAAAGTGTTCAATCAGGGACTAGCTAGCAGCATTTTTAAATGAAATGAAGTTTGTGTTTGGCATTCCAGATCAGCTATTTGATTGAGTCAGGCAGAGTTCCCAAAGATGCAGCATCTCTTCTCTTTCACTGGATGTCTAAAATGCATCTAGCATTCAGCTTTTGTAAAGTGTTGACATATTGTCTTGCTTAGTATAGATCACTTCAATATTTAATGTATATACTATGCTGGCTAACTTAAAAGGGACTGTGGCAACACATAAGACTAAAAATAATTGCTGAACATTACAGAGCTAAACATCTTTATTTGTAAAGCCTGCCATGTATTCATTAAAGCAGGGGTTTTCAGACTTTTTTATAGGAGTGTACCCCTTCTCGATACGCTTCTGGTGGAGCAGGGGGAGGCAGGGTGACAGCAGCCAGACGCAGAGCGGGGTGGGGCTTGCACATGGCAGTGGTGTAGGATGGCGGTGGCTGCTGTGTGTGAGCTCCCCACTACCGCATCCGGCACCTGTGTGGCCCGCAGAGGGGAGCCGCTGCCCTCACCTGGCCCTGGTCCTGGGAGGTGACGGTGCAGGGTTGTGGGTGGCGGTACTCCGTCCCCACCTGCCCGTGTGTACTCCCTAGCCCCTTTCCAAGTACCCCCTGCATTAAGGTAATCCAAACATACATTATGTCAGCCCATACAGAACATATTACCACAACATCAAGCCTGCATGAAGCTGAATTAGATTCAGATGAATTGCAGTAGTCCCAAGAGACCTTAAATAGGTTTGGACTCCAGTGTGCCAGGTCCATTTGCATATACATATTAAGAGGCTGTCTTTGTCCTGAAGTATTTAGTATTCAAATTTTAAAAAAATAAGCAAGAGATGTGGAAAAGTGTTGTTATTTCCATGACACAAGTGGAAGGCTGAGAGATACTGAGAGATCAAGTGACCAACCTAATGGGACACAGAAAGCTTGTGTCAAAGCTGGGATGTGAACCCAGTTCTAAAATGCTGGTCCACAGCCTTAGGAGTGACATCTTTTCCACTGGATCTGGTTATGAAGTGGTGCAAAGGAAAGGCTGTGCCTTTTCCTCTCTCAGCAAGACTCCATGCACAGTTCTGGTCATTATGCTCAGAAGCAAGGACTCAATCTCACTTGCTTCAGCACAAGGCAGGAATAACTGTACTGAGTGCAGTGGTCTTACTCCAGGGTATAATTGCAGCCAGTGAACAAGAGCAATAGAGACTGTGGCCACGTCTCTCCAAGCA
>NW_005842694.1:760025-788873 GCF_000455745.1 Alligator sinensis
GAATGTGCATTTCCCTGAGGACAAACAGCAGCAACACAATATCTGCTGCTCCTGCTTGTCCCCAGGAAACGCCCATGCCCACCCACTTTGGCATGCAGTACATTGCCCCTGGTGGTCTAGAGGAGGCTGGGGCCAGCACCTGGGATGCCCAAGCCACCTTACCTGAGGTCCTGAGCAGCACCATACCTAGACTCCTGGTGGCCCCGGGCAAACTTTTAGTATTGGGCCCTCCTTCAGCAGAGATAATGATAATAATACTGATAACTGTACAAAAAAATTACCATTTTTGGGTCTCCTTTCTGTCCAGACCCTGGGCAGCTACCTGGTTCACCTATGCCTGTGTCCAGCCCTTGTCCTGAGGAACTCTTGGCTAGAGACAGACTTTCAAAAAGCCTGAGCCTGCGTTGATTCAATCTTTACAGGTTAGCCTAACCTGGCTAATCTAAATCACTTTGTAACTGAACAGACATCCCCTCTGGACTGAAAAAATGCTAGAACATGCCTGCAGTTGCTCAGCCTAGAAGTTGGGGGCACTAGAGCAGCCCTTCCTTCCCTTCTACAGTGCTGAGTGGAGTGGGGAATGGCCAGGCCCAGGCAGGATACTCTGATTAGGGAGCTCCCCCCTCCCCCACCCCCTCGCCCCATCCTTGATAACAGAACATTTATCAGCTCTGTTATCAGCATATAGCACCCCATCAGAAAACCAAGCCTCTCTCATTAGTTCAATCTCTTCTTAAACAGCTTTTTCTAAAAGAAGGAATGCGGGGACATTACCAGCTGCGCTGTTGATTAGCTCCAAAAAGCCCTAAGCACACACTGTCCTATCTGCGTTACACAGGATTAGCTAGCATATGACATGCTGGCTACGGTCTGTGCTGTGGAAGAGAGGAAGAAGGGATCTCTACTTAAGCAGCAAGTGATGTGGAGGCAGGGAAAGGGGAGGGGCAGGGGGCACAGGGAAGCCAAGCAGACCCTGCTGTGCCTGCAAGTCTCTGCTGGAGCTCTAGCCAGGGAGCAGAGGGGAGGAACCAGCCCTGCTGTGGAGCAGAGAGCCCTGCCCAGCCCAGCCCAGACAGCATGCCAGGTTAAACTGAGTCTGGTTTAACTTAAACCAGCAAGTCTATCTGCTATAAGCTTGCAGAAGGTAAGATTCTGAATGACAGCCAGCATGGCTTTGTCACAGGCAGTTCTTGCCTTACCAACCTCATCTCCTATGACTAGATAACTCGCCACCTGGACACGAAAGACCAGCTTGACATTGTATACCTTGACTTCCAAAAGGCTTTTGATCTAATATCCCACAATGTTCTCATGAGAAAAGTGGAGGATTGTGGGCTTAACTGCAAGACAGTTAGGTGGGTATGAAGCTGGCTGTGGGGTTGGACCCAGAGAGCTGTAGTGAATGGATCTGTGTCATCCTGGCGAGAAGTGGGCAGCAGTGTCCCGCAGGGGTTAGTGCTTGGTCCAGTACTTTTCAACATCTTTATTAACGACTTGGATATGAGCGTGAAGAGCTCACTGGCCAAGTCTGCAGATGACACCAAGTTATGGGGAAGCGTGGTCACGCTTGAAGATAGGCTACAGTTACAGGCAGACCTAGACAGGCTGGCAAGTTTTGCGGATCAGAATCTGATGAAGTTCAACATCAAGAAATGTAAAGTGCTCCACCTCGGGACGAGCTACCCCCAGCACACCTACAGGCTTGGTGGCACCAAACTGACTAGCACCAACAATAAATGGGACCTGGGGGTAATAATAGACCACAGTATGACTATGAGCCAGCAGTGCGATGCTGTAGCCAGTAGGGCAAATAATCGATGCATCTCCAGCAAAACCAAGATGATTCTTCCGCTCTACTCAGCACTGGTGAGATTGCAGCTGGAGTACTAGGTCCAGTTCTGGACACTGCACTTTAACAAGGACATGGACTAGCTTAAGAGAGTCCAAAGAAGAGTCACCTGTATGATCAGAGTCTTACACAACAAGCCGTATGAGGGAAGGCTGAGGGACCTGGGACTCTTCACTCTAAAGAAAAGAAAGCTGAGAGGGGCCTGGTAGCAGCTTACCATTACACTAGGGGATTACATCAAGGGCTCAGTGAGCAACGGTTCATCAGGGCACCTGAGGGGAAAACTAGTAGTAATGACCACAAACTTCTGGAAGACGATTCAGGCTCAACATTAAGAAAAACTTCATCACAGTCAGGGTGTCCAGACTGTGGAATAAGCTCCCTCCAAAGGTGGTGCGATCACCTACCCTGGAAATCTTCAAGAGGAGACCAGTAAGTCACCTTGCTGGGGTCACCTGACCCCCAGTTATCTTTCCTGCTTGGTGCAGGGGGCTGGACCCAATGATCTTCCAAGGTCCCTTCTGGCCTTACAATCTATGAATTTATGAACTGCAGAGACCATGTAGCTCAGTTGCATGGTCTCACTACCATGGTCTCACTACTACTGCTGGCTGTGGAGGGAGGGAAGCCACTGACCCCAAGTTGGTTCCTCTATCTCAGAGCTACATATCACCCTCCCCTCTCCTCTCCCACTAGGGGAGGAATAGTCGTGGCTCTTGTCCATGCCCTGGCAAATCATTCCCTTCGTGGAAAGTCACAGTCATGCAGGTCTGAAGTGACATGAAGCCATCATCTAAGAGTGCTCTAAAAACACCATAATTGTATGGCATCACAACGTTTGACAGATTTCTGATGTTATACAGATAAAGCCCTGAGACACAGAGCTCCACCTCTGAAAGGCTGCTATGGTGCAACAGGCCAATTCAGGACTCAGGAACTGGGGCATTAAACATATACAAAAAACTTCTTATCCAATATTATAGGTGCCTTTGACATGAGCCTTTGACAGTTAACCCACCAGCCAAAGAAAACTCAACCTCAACAAAATCTAGCACCTCCTATTCAATCGATAAAGTCTAGGTAGATACATACAGCAAGCAGTGTCAGCAAGAGCAGTTTGGTCTAACATGTTTAGAAGATTTCCAATACTTATACAAAACCCTAAGGTGCAATTTAGGTCTCAGAATGACCCACTTCCATCAAAGCATTGCTCAGATTTTATTAGCCTTTGTAGTTAAATGGCAAATAAAGTGCTTTTAAGGGTGTAGCAGCATATTTGTATTTGGCAGCCCCCCCCCCCCATTCGTGGTTAAGGTGAAGGCTGGATGAACTTGTCTTTGGTTATGATCATAACTAACAGATGAGTAGTGTCTGACTTGTTATATGGAAGCTCTGCCTCAAGGAAAAAATATTTCTGCTCCTCTTGGTAAGTGGGCAGCAGAAAATGTCACAACTGTAAACTTACCAAAAGCCCCTCAAACTCTAGAGGCTTCAGGAAATTGGAGGTTTACAGAAGGAAATACATGTGGTTGCCAGCAGGTTTGCCAGATCATTCAGTGGCAACATCATTGTGACTCACGTTGGTGAGGTGGAAAGAGGTGGGGAGGAGGAAATGAGGGACTTGCATGGAAAATATGGGTTTCCAAAGAACTTGCGCACACATAACCTTTCTTGTCTAGTTCCCTCCAGAGCAACATGTTCAGAATTGAAAATATTACCTGCCCCATCAATATTTATGGACAGACTATTCTGCATTAATGTAACCCCTCCATCACAACTTTTTTAATGCTCAGGAATAAAGAGGATATTTAAAGAATGGGGGACTACTCTAAGGCATGTGAAAGAACTCAGTCTTAAAATCCTTTCCTTGCAGGATGGTCCAAATACAGCACTTTAAAGTTGGTTTCAGTGGGATTGCATCTATATTGGTTGCCTTATGGGCACTTTACCCAGGTGCTGTCAAGCCCCTTGTGTGAAACAGAATGAACCCAGGGACAACAGCCAGGAGAGACATATAAAACACATTCTTCTTCTGTAAGGTCCTATAGCTCTATCTGAACAATACGTGAAACGACAGTGAACCCACCGAGAAAGACAGCATGGAGCACACCTGAAAAAAATCCACACCAGCCAGAGTCATAGAGAAAACAAAACAGCACACAGAGCTTTTTTTTTTTCATAAGGAAGTGAGGTCATTCTACCCTAGAATCCATTAGTAGGAATGCGGGAGGGAAGAAAGCATTGTTTTGCTGGGGTTTTGAGACGGGTTTGAGACTTCCTTGGCCTTTTCCTGCCGTCACTGTGTCCTTGCACACCTCCTCAAGGCTGTCTTGCAGCTTTCCACATTCATTCACACCCCTCAGTTCTCTTTCATCTGCTCTCTGACCCAATTAGCAACAAAGCCTCTAGCCTACTCTGGCCCCCTCCCCAGAAAAGAGTCACATTTGGAAAGAGCTGAGGCTGAATGGCAGCTGGATCACGTTGTCACTAAACTTCACATTTCCTGCTGGCTTAGAAGTTCATCAGACTTTCAGTTCATCAGAAATTCAACCTTCTGCTTCAGGCTCACCCTTCATGGAGAGTTTAATGTGCACATTCAAGACCACTATAAAGCATGAGCAAACCAGACAGCGAAGGGTAGAAAATTCATGAACAACAGCTTATAACCTCTAGCTAAATTCATTACTGAGAAGGGGATAGGGATAATTCATTGCACCAAGCCACCCTTTGTTGTTGGTGAAGTGCACAATGAGCTCCAAAGGCTTTCCAAGCCTTGTGTTCCTCATCCTGGAGAGGGGCTCTGGATTATGTTCCATTTAAAACAGGATATTCCAGTTCATTTACCAGAGGGCTGGTGACAGCTCAGATGCTTTCCTCTCTCGCCATGGGACACACAAGTTCCTGGTCCATCTGCCAACACCTCCCCTTCTTCAGCCAGTTTCTCAAACCTCACCGGGTTCCCGTGAAGGGTGTGCACATGGAGGAGGGCACTGGGCTTTATGAGAGACCATGGAGCTCAACGTGCCCCCACTGAAGTTACTGGGATTCTTCCCACCCCAGATGAACACCATTATCAGAACACCAATAAGCAAATGTCTCAATCCTGCTTTCAGGGCTACAGTTTAATATATTCTGTTCACTGGGTCAATTTCCCACCCAATTTATGCCTGTGCAGTCCATGCCAGTGAAATGCAGGGGGTTGTCTGGGTGCAGCTGAGAGCAAAATATGATCGGCAGCATTCTTAACGGAGCGGAAAACTAACAAAAGGGGAAAACCATATATTTTCTGGTAGAGCTTTTAACAGAGTTTGTTCCAAGTCAGCTCAAATTACTTTTAAGGAATGGAACTGCAATGTGCACCAACTCAGTTCATATTTTTGAATAATTAAAAAGTTAAGCATTTGCTGCCTGGTAATGGTGTTGCTGACTACACAAAAATAATGGCTTTACCAGAGGGCTTAATTCATTCTAAAATCAATGGAGTTAAACCAGGATTGCGCCTGTCCCTGTTCTGTAATATTTATACAGCTTCAGATACTAGCTCCTGAGGGTAATACACATCCTACATGGTAAACTATAGTTACAAAAAAAGCCTTCTTATTTTTTAATTGACTGCAGCAAAACATCATCCCATCTCTGAGATTGTAACTATACATTGCCAAAGTTTTGACATTTGAGCATTTTCAATTAGTTGACACACCACTAATTTCCTTGGTATCCTCCTAAATAATAATGCATATTGTGACTAAATTAATTTGGCCAGCAGCCAATAACTAATTAAAAAAAAGGTAATTATGCACTTGTCATAAAATGTATCCTATTTATAGTAAAATGTGTTGACTTTAAGTCAGTCTTGATATTTACAGTGAATTACAATTACTATACGGAGCAAATGTATTTATCCAAAGGAATAATAAATTACAGGCACATTGATTAGAGCAGATCATATAGGAGAGAAGCAAGTACTGGTATATCCTGGGTGGGAATGTATAGATGGGGGTGAAGCATACTGCTCCCCCCTCCTCATTTAATGAGTTCTGGCTTCATGGACCATAAAAAGAGGGCAAGGGAGGTAAGATGGCGGTTGTCAGTGTGCTCTTACAGAACTGACATAGCAAAGTCAGGCAAGTTAACACTATAATGGCGGTGTGTGTGGCAACTTGGGTAGTTTCCCCCCATTGAGCAGAAAGTATTCCCATCCCATCAAATGGAGAGTGAGCTACTTAGACGGGTAAAAGCCAGAGGAAGAAAAGCAACTATTTAATCTAAAGGACAATGCTGACACCAGAACAAATGGGTACAGGTTGGCCATGAATACATTTATGTTGCAAAATAGGAAGCAGTTTTATAAACAGAGGAATGAAGTTTTGAAACAATTTCCAATGGGTGTAGTGAGACCAAGAAACCTAATTACTCTTAAGACAGAGTTTTATTTAAAGGATTATCTTTACGTGTGATAGCGGGGGACTGGGCTTGACCCACAGGGTCCCTTCCAGTCTTTATATTCATATTTCTGGATCCATTAAGCCCCACAGACAACTTGAAAAATGCCATCCAGTTTTCCAATTTGAAGGGTAGCCCTCTAACTCCACACCTTCCCACAATAGTTGCTGCTCCAGACAATGGGGTTAGCGAGTAGAAGCCTCAGCCTTATTTGAGTCAGGGAAATAATCCTCAAATAAAATAGTTTAAAGGAAACACCATGTATTTCAATCCTAGGCTTTGTCTTTTTTCCCCTTGTTGCCAGCAATAGCCCACTGGGGTAGTTCCAACTACATAGGACGGATTCCAACAGGGCTGCTAGAAGCATCCTTAATGGAACTAGGAAAGGAGGTACTTAGCCCTCCCTCTGGAGAAGAGCTGAAGCAACAGCATCAAAGAAGAGAGTTTATACAGAAATTCAAGTTGGCAAAACTTTTCACTCCAGCCCTAGATTACTGAGGTCCATGGTTCATAATCACATCAGGTTATGAAAGGTCCCTTTACAAGGCCCTCAGTATCTCTGATAAGGAAATAGAAACAAGGCTGCAATCTGAGCTTGGGCAGCCCTGGTGCCAGAGAAGATTGGCTAATTATTATAATAAATTAACAGACATACTGATTTTTATGAAACAGACTTCAGCCTTAAGCTCAACGGGATATCATGCGTGTGTCTTCCTACCCTTACTACCTTTGTACTGCAAACTAAAACTGCCTAATGGACATTAAATTGTCATATTCAAAAAGGCATCAGCATCTTGTGTTGCTATGAGAGTTACTATGGAGTATAATTTACAAGAAGATAATAGGGCTATTTGTCGTAGGCATATCATTCATTCTAGTCTCTGATGAGGTGACACAGGACAGGAATTCTGATAGCCTAGCTGTCCTTGCTTTGATTTAAAGTAAATTAAGCAAGGCTTGAAGAGAAGAATCCATACCACCACTCTGCATCTCTGATAACCCACTCCAGTGTGACAGGAAAAACAACAATTACAAAGTCAGAACCTAACATTTTGGCACTAAGAATCCTAGGCTGAACCTCCTTCAAAGTTTATGGTATTAGTCAGTTCTAGTTTTAAATACTCTCTCTCTAATCTGGGTGATTCACTGGTTAAAGTGCAAGTCTGAGACACTTGGGTTCAATTCTCTGCTATAGTACTGATCTTCTGTGTGTCCTTGGACGAGTTACTTAGGACTAATACTTGAAAAAGTCCATAGGAAATAAGTGATGAAAACCTTTAATAATCTTGGCCTTAGTCCTTCTATCCCCAATATGTAAACTGAGTATACTAGAATGCCTTACTTCACAGGGGTGTTGGGAAGATAAATGGAGATTATGAGGTACTCTGATGGCAACAGTCTATTGTTTTAGGCCCCTGGCAGATGTTAAAATAATGATGTGATTTGGATCTGAGGAATTTTATGTACCATCTCAAAAATTATGTTCTACCATGCCACCCATGCATGGCAGAAGGTGTGATATTTGGGATGGGGCATAAAATTCCTCAGATCCCAGGTGCACCACTCCAGGACCACACCAGGATCAGGGCTGCCACTGACCAGATCCCCTGGATTGGGTAGCAGGCACCTGTGTCCTATACCCCTGGGCTGCTCCCAGTCCATTTCCAGGGTTTGGCCAGGGGAAGTAATGAGAACAGACCAGAACCCTGCACCCAGCTGGACCCAATCAAAAGAGAAGGGCAAGTCATCTCCAGAACAGGTATCACTTGTGCCCTGGTCACAAGATGGGCTGAGTGAAGCAATCTGGGCAGCCAGTCCCCTGAGGCCACAGGCAGAAGGGCCCATCTGTTCCACCCGTTAAAAGCCAGGCCATGGGCAGTCCTGCCTTGAGGTTAGGTACCTGAAGCACTGGTGCAGTTCCAATTAGTTACTCAGGAATCTGTCCCCTCTATATAGCTAACTGTTGGAATCAGGACTGGGACAGCCCCAGTCTGGGGTATATGCCACACATTCAATTTAAGGCATCAAGCAAATGAGCCACAAAGATGTTCTGCATTACATGTGGAATAGCTTTGTGGCTTGTTTGCCATTTTATGGCACCATAAATTAACTAGATGTGTGGCATGTTGCAATTTATGGCACAATTAACACATGTATAGTGTCATAAATGCAATGTCTGCCAGCACCTTTTGATACAGAGAATTTCTAAGTAGGTAGCCATCTCTCTCTTGTTTTACAGCATGGACTGTGTCCTTTGAACATGCTGCTGAGTTTTCTTCTCTGAGGAATATTACAGCGAAAAGGTGTCTTGCTATGTGAAGCCAAGGGCTGGACTTTTCATATTCCCTTTCAGGAGGGAGTACAGAATTTTGTCCTTGCTGTAGTGTAGAGAAAGTTCTACCACCAGCTTCTTCAAGTTATTTTATTTTATAGTGAGCTCTTACTTACCACTTCCCAGATAATGGTAGCTTCTGTCATGATCTCTGTAAGAAAATGGCATCCCTGAGATGACATGGGTCTATCCTATCAAGGTCTTGTAGACTAGTTCCACTGTAACAGTGAATGGGAAGCTGAGCAGTCTGCAGAATATTGGTGTACTCTGCTTTTTTTTACTTGTCTGACTAACCGAATACCAGTGTCCTAGCTGTAACTTTCTTGTAATTTCTTACACAGGCCCAGATCAGGGAAATAAAAATAATCTAGGCTGCAAGCAATAAACTTCTGTGGCCAGGTGGTTAACTGAGATAAAATATCCTTGCTAGATGGGAGAAGGAAGAAAATGCTTATGACTATCGCTGAGGTGGGAGTTTTCAGGGTTCAGGAGGACTGCAGAATGATCCCAAGGTTGCACCATATTTTAATGTTCAATTCTGCCCTAAAAATGACTTTGAAAAATTGTATTGTGAGGTTTCATGTTTGCCTTTCAATCATTTCCCTATCAAATGCACTCAGTTTACAAATTAAAGTCACATACATTTTTTTATAACTGCCAGCTTGGCAAATTCAAACTGGGACCTGGAAGTCAATCTAGATACCGTCCCCCCACAGGCTTCTTCACACTGAATACCTGAAACAGCAGCACAAAACTTGTTTCCACTTCACCTGGATTAGTTATGTTCCAGGTCATTGTGAATGCTCCAAATGCATATCACCATATCAACTGGTCTGAGAGTGTTTGATATCCTGAGATGATACATGCCTGAAAAATCCAATGAGAGCACAGCTTTATGCTTTTTGAATTCTCCTCTTTGGCTTTCATTTCATAGGATAATAAAACTCCAATCATTTCTCTTAAAACAATAAAAGATTTCCCTCTTATAAAAGAACTGTCAATGTCTTATTCCAAACTGGAATGCAGTCATATTTGTAATCCCTGCTGTATTGAGGGGCACCCACACGAGGGCTACTGTATTATAGACATTTCCGTGCTTTTATATACACATCTCCTTGCAAATCCTTTACAACTTAATCATAAAAATGTGTGCCGGGCTTCAAATTGCCATACAAAACTCTCAGTGAAGGTCCAATTTTTTACTAGTTTTCAAAATAATTTGGACATTTTTCAAGACTGTGACTGAAAATAGAAGCTTAACAGGTTTGGACAATTTTTGCAGTATTAATCAAAACTGGTCTTTGTTCAAATGAAATTCTGCAGGGCATTACCATTCCTAAGACACAGGCCCTTTCCAAGCTGCTAAAAATAATAAAAGAGCTGTTGTATATCATCACTACTTCAAGTATGTTATACACAGAGTGGGACAGATGAGTCCCTCAGTGCGACCCATGCAATCCAGCTGAGGTTAATGAGGCTGCTCAGATGCAAATAGGGGCAGAATCAGATGCAGAGATGGTTTTTATAATAATTTAATATATACATCATGGGCTATGTTGTGTTTAGCCATGTGGCACACCGGAGGCAGGAAAAGGAAGCATCCAAGGAGGCTTCTTCCTTTCACCCTGTGCCAGGGCCAGGCATAGCTGTTGTCCTTCTGTTATCTATATACTAGAACCAGAATTCTAGTGCAGGCCAAGGCACTAGGAACACCATAGCTTTAGATATGGGGAGGACCATGGTCCTGTCCACCAGACAGTGAAAGCTGGCTAGCATTGAGAGAGCATACACTGTACCCTGCTAGATATAGCAGATGCTGTGCCTGCCTCTGCTTCCCCAGAGGTCCAGTAAGCATCATGCATCCAATTTTTTCAATCGATACAGGCAGTGGCTCGAAGCCACAATCTCGCCCCATAACAGCAGTGAATTAGCTCCATACTGCGGTTTGACATGAAATCTCAGTCTATTAGGCAAATAATACACATTTTTCAGACGATATGCCCAAATAAGTATTTACTTGATGAACTGTAACAGCTCTGAAGGAGTGTTTTGCACTATCGGCTAAATAGTGCATGTTTACAAAATGGGGTAATTATAGAGTCATCATATCAACTACTTTGTGAGCCTGCCAGAGAGCTAGATGGACCTGCTGCAAGATTAAACATCAGAGCTCGGCCACAAAATGCTGCTTATCTCTAACTCTGCCATTGTGACGTGCATGTAACCATTTGCTGGAACACAAAAGGGAGAAGAACAGCAAGAAGGATTGATTGATAATTATTTC
Source organism: Alligator sinensis (assembly GCF_000455745.1). Classification (NCBI taxonomy): domain Eukaryota; kingdom Metazoa; phylum Chordata; order Crocodylia; family Alligatoridae; genus Alligator; species Alligator sinensis. The sequence continues at coordinate 770,934 of NW_005842694.1, forward strand.
TTCTTAATTATAACTTGATCTTTTCTACTGCAGGATGATGAAAACAAACCTACGTATCCACCAATTAATTTGGTAATTCTTAATGATATGGAATTAAAAGAAAAAGGGGTGAATTCCTCACTCTCAGCAATCATGCATAAAGTTCCCATTAAGGGTAATGGTTATTTTGTAATGGCAAGCATGTGTTTTGAATGTTTAATTTCCATCACAGATTTCCATTAAATTAGATCTATTGGCAGAAAGCGTTATGAGCAAAGAGGGAGGAAGGTGAAACAGAAGTTAAAAAATAACACTAATTGTGTACATGGTGTTCTCCAGCTCTGCACTGTCTATACATGTGCTCTATACAATGATGTTTTATGGACAGTAGCAGAGCTGGTGCTCATCTCTGACTTTTGTCCTTTGTTACCTTAAAATGAAGTGGCTCAAGTATAATTCCCATCACCTCAATCCACATCTACACCATCCCTAAATCACATGCTTCACCCTCACCTGCAACCAGTCACCCAAACTCCCATATCCTTACAAGAATCATCACATTTGATGTACAAAGTGCCAAGAAATCCATGTTCAAACCTCTACAAATACCTCCTGCTAACTTCCAGTGTACAACTTGTACAAGGCTTACACCCAGCTCCTGGAATGCTTGTTCAGTCTCCTAGCTGAGATGAACTACATAGAATCTATTTGTACTGAAACAACTTGGGGGGGCTGCAAAATAATATGGAATTTGCCTCCCCACCCCATCCTGCTTCCACTTCCACGCTACTGTTCAGGATTCAGACATGCTGGCAAGAGGAATTAGAGGGAGAAGTGCGTAGGTGAACCTGCCTGAGAAATAAAAGCTGTTGCTATGCTATCAAGATACCTGCTCCATCAGTGAAACATATGGTTTTCTACAAGGGAAATCCAGTCCCATTTACTCTTACTGGATCTGCTTGGATTAGGACATTGTTTGCCATAGCTCAAAACAGCTGAGACACACACCATGGATAGGAAGCCTGCATGAAGTTAAGAAACTGCCTGCAACGGGTGCAGTGGGCCAAAAAGAGCTCCAGGAACATGGCATCTGGAGAGTTGAGCTAGGCAACAGAGTCCCTCAGGAAGTCCAGAAGAAGAGAAGTCTTCTGCAAAAGCCAGCGTTCCACTGGCCTTTGTGATGAAAAATAAAAAGGTGATATGTTTTCCCCCTGCTGTGTTGGGTTTCTTTATAGGTTAAAGCCTCTGTAGAAATTGTGAATTTGTGACGTTGGGGACTGAGATGTTAAAGTTACCTGGCAAGTTTAAAAAAAGAGGAGAAATGTTTCAATTCAGAATGTTATTGTTCCATCAGGGAGCAACAGATTCCATGGGGGCAACTAAAATTCACTACCCTAGCTGAGAAGAGAGCAGAACTGGTATTTTTTCAAAGAAGGAACAGTAAACAGGGCCCAAGCCTGGCCTTTTTCCAAATGGCTCTAACCCTGAACCACATGTGGTCAATGTATTTAAAAATCCCCCAAAAAGATAAAAATCAAATTATAGAATGATTTCTCTAAACAAGCATAGGATTCCAAACTCCACATTATGAAGCTGGGACCATATTCACTGATAAATTCCTTGTTTTCCTTGGTATTTAGGACATGAAAAATTTCATTCACCTTGTTCATGCAGTCACTCCAACCGAACTTCAACAGGACTACACACCTGACTAAAGCTAAGGGGATTTCAGCCTCAGGCAGACACTCCATATCAGCCAAAGAACACAATTTCAAAATACAGAACAAAAAACCTCAGTCAAAAGCAGGTAGCAAAACAGAATCAGACAGAACTTCATTGAGAAACCAAAAGAATCTCTAGGCAGAAGCTCACAAGGACAAAAAAATCCTTCTTTGAACTAAAGTGATCATTGAGTGAACAAACATAAAATGGAGCAGACAAATCTGGGAAGTCTATTAGCTGACATGCATAAAATATGTCTAATGAGAAAGAAGGTTAAAGAGAAAGGAGCAAAAAGGAAAACAAGAGAATCTAAGTGGAACAAGCAACAAATCAAACTTGATGGCAGGTAGACTTTCAAATAACAAAAGAAAATTAAAAATCATGCATGCAACTGGGGGCTAGATTATGCCCTGAAGCCAAACCTGAGCCTCCCCCACTTGACCATGGAGCCATGGGGTCCCATTGTGCAAGGCTAGGAGCTGTGCAGGAGTGGGTGTACTTCACATTGCATGGCTGGAAGAACTAACTGTTCCAATGTGCAAGCAGTTGCAGTGGAGCAGCTTTGTGACCTTGTGCAGGACTCCTGATGTGGTTGCTCAGGCCAGGCTCTATATTTTACCTCAAAGGCACAGCTGTGCATTGGGCAGGTGTAGGAGTGGGGAGGAAAGCTACAGATTCTTCCTAGATCCTACTCATGACTCCCTGGCTAAGGACAGAAGTTACACCAATTTAATTGATCAGAAACAGGCTTAAATCTGTAACAGAATGTAAGTTCAGTGCACATAAACCAGTTTCAAAATGGCTGAAACTGGTTGGAGATAAACCTGGTTCAATGTAGTATCAGACTTAACTGATTGAGCTCAAACCAGTTTATGCAACTTCTGTTCCAGACCCCTTCCTTGTTTAAGTTAAACCAGAAACCCCAGCTTCCCAGCATGCTCTCTGGGCTGAGCTCTCTGCTCTAGTGGAGCACGGCTGGCCCCACCCCTCTGCTCCCTAGCCGGAGCAGGGACAGGAGCGGGCAGGGGCTTGGCCAGAGGCTGGCCCCCAGAAGGGAGCAGGGAAGAGGTTTATTCTGCCCCCCTCTTCCAATCCCACCAGCAAGGACCTGCATGTTTCTACTGGCTGCTCCAGCAGTGGGGGCATGGCCAGCCCCAGCAGTTGCCTGGAATGAACTGGCCAGAGTTTAATCTCCCCCTCTCTGTCCCACCGTCATGGACCTGAGCTGGGGTCTGCGGGGTGCTCCCCTCACTGCTGCAGCAGTGGGGCCAGGGTCATAGCCAAACGCCAGCTGGCATGGCCCCTGACAGAGGGGACGTGGAGGGAGGGCTATTCCCCACTCTATGCCCCCAGGGGACTGCAGTGGGGTCTGCTCACCCCGACCACTGCTGCTCACACCCTGCATGGGGCAAGCATCTGGATAAGTCCCCTCCTGCCCCTCCACCAGATGCCAGGGGGAGGGGAGAATAGCTCTCCCCACCCCACAGTGCGGCTCCACCGCCAGGAAGAGGCTCACACTCTGGGACACCATGACAGGGGCTCCAGCCCCCATCAAGTTCCTTCCCCTTTCACTGCTCCAGTGGTGGGGACATGGTTAGAGACCGGCTGGCAGGCCCCTCTTAGGTGGTGGGCAAGGAGGGGGGTTATTCCCCCCTCTACCTCTGGAGGACCACAGTGGGGTCTGCTCGCCTGACTGACACTGCTGCTGCTCGCTCTCTGCAAGGAGGGAGCAGAAAAATAAGTCCCCTCCTGCCCCCTCTGCCAGATGCCAGAGGGGTAAGTAAACCCTCTCCCTACTCCCTGCCTCAGGGGACCTACTGCCTGGCCTCTAATTCCACCCCTGCCACTGCAGTGGGGCGTGACCTTGATGGGGGCTGCAGCCCCTGTCACAGTGCTCTGGAGAGTGAGCCTTTTCCTGGTAGAGGACCAGCGGGGGGCAGGGAAAGCTGCCACAGACTGTGCGGGGCAAGCAGTGGTGGTGCTAGTGGGGCTTGGGAGGCTACGGCCCCCCTCCGAGCCCTGGTGCCACCACCCACCTCCCACAGGCCATGGCAGCTCTGACCCCTGTTTGCGTCCCACTTACTGGGAAGAGGCTCGTGCTCCCCAGACACCAGAACAGGATCTTCTGCCCTGTCAAGGCCCTGCCCCCTCACCGCACCAGTGGCAGGGGACAGGGAGGGGAGTTATTCCCCCTCTGTCCGGCATCTGGCAGAGGGGGCAAAAGGGGCTTATTTTCTGTTTGCCCCATGCAGAGAGCAAGTGGTGGTGGTGATGGTTGGGATGGGCAGACCCTGGCTACAGTCTCCCAGGGGCAGTGGGAGTAGAGGGGGAATAACCCCATCTCTGCTGCCTCTCCATCAAGGGCTATGCCAGCTGGCATCTGGCTGCACCTGCCACTACAGCAGCAAGAGGAGAGCATCCGGAGGACCCCAGCTTGGGTCTATGCTGGTGGGACAGTGAGGGGGGGAATTAAACCCCCTCCCTGACTAGTTCACTCCAAGTTACTGACAGGGCTGGCCACACTGTCCCCCCCAGCACAGCTCCCCTGCAGCTGAGGGTGCGCTCTAGTGGCCCCCGGCTCCTGGCCTGAGACACTGCAGGCATGTGTCTGCATTTTGTGAATGTCTATTCCAGGGGCAGGCAATTATTTTGGGCAGAGGGCCGCTTACTGAGTTTTGGCAAGCCATCGAGGGCTGCATGACAGGCAGCCAGGGGCAGATAAATATTAATTTTCTAAATTTTTTAGGGGCCCCAGGCGCCAGATAGAATGGCCTGGTAGGCTGCATCCGGCCCCTGGGCTGCATTTTTCCCACCCCTGGTCTATTCACTTGCAAATTGGTTCAAACTAGGCAGGTTAGACTAACCTGTACAGATTGATTCAATTCAGGTTCTGGCTTTTTGAATGTCTGTCCCTAGCTTCTTCTGGGTTCAAACTCTACAGTGGCAGTTTCACCATCCCTGTCAATTTCACTGGAACACCCACAGTGCAACTTTCAACCCTAATCCTCCCTCTTGCCTTTGGAGGCAAGCTCTGCTGTTTGCAACAGCAAGGACAGCAGCTCTTCAGCAACAGCATGCCTACTCACCATTCCAGGAAGCCAGAAGGGACGGAAATTACACATAAACTGGTAGAAGTTATCAGAAACTGGTTCAAATCTGTAATGCAACAGGGCTAGAGACAGAAATTCCACATAAACTGATATGAGTGACCAGAAACCAGTTCAAATCTGTAACACAACAGAAGTTCAATGCACATAAGCTGCTTTCAAAATATCCAGAACCTATTTAAGATAAACCTGGATGGATGTAGCATCCGATTTAACTGATTTAGGTTAAATCCAGTTTATTGGACTTCTGTCCCAGAGTCCCTTCAGATTCAAGTTAACTCACAGTCCCCCAGCATGCCAGGATGCTTTGCACCTCCCCTGTAAACCCCGGCCCCCAACCGCAGGGAGGTGAGCTAGCCTTGGCCCAAGCTGTTTGCTCTAGCTGAGCAGGGAGGCATGCTCTAGAGACCCCTGGCTTCTGGCCTGGGCCACTGCAGGCATGCGACTACATTTCTGGAATCAAAAGTGAATGTCTGTTCCCTTACTTATCCGCTCAATTTACGCAGATTAGATTAACCTGCAAAGATTGAATCAATTCAGCACTGGACTTTTTGACTGTCTGTACTTAGCCCAGGGGTAGGGAGAGGAATACTACAGTGTCTCCAGCTTGTGCGCCTGTAATGAATGAGCAATGGGACTGCCTGTGCATGAAATCCTGTTTTCCCAGCAAAATTAGCAGGCATCCATCAAATCCCATCGTATCACTACACTGCATTATGATAATAAGCTCCTGACAATTTTTTTCTGTTCTACAGTGTTTGAAGATGCTTGAAAAATGAAATGTATTTTCCCCAACAATACTGTTCCCCTCCATTTGAGAAATATTGATTTACACTCCTAATAAAGTCAATGCTAGCACAAGCTTTCTTTTGTTTCCTTTCCTCTGCAGTAATGTTGTCCATGATGTCAACAGAAATACACCCAGTTATGACACAGTGGGCCCAGTCTTACAACAGTGAAATCTAAAGCTGCTCTGCACAATCAGTCCCAAAGGAGAATTAGTTAAACAGCTGCTTCAGAAGTTTGTACCAAATAGATAATGAACAATTTATTAACTAATGATTCACTTTTATTTTTCAGCAATACAGGAGCAGAATCTCTAAAAACAGTTATGAGTAGATTATGAGCCCCATTTTCTCACTGGGGGAGCACTGACACAAGCTTTTGAGCGAATTGATTTCAATGTCTTTGTGAGACATTAGAATCTGGAGGATATTGTTAGCCAAGCACTGCTCCCAAAGGCATCCTCTCAGATTTTACCTGGAAATTCCCAATGTTAAATCTTTAACTGACCAAAGAAAACTAGTGCTGTAATGCAGAGAACCAAAGGGAGAGACTGATACCTTCCATCCTGAACACCTCAGGGTTAAGTGGGGAGGTGGTCAGACTGAACTAAGCTAAATAGAAGAACATTTGTTGAAGCTACTCCAGGCTATAACATCATAGCAGTTCTCAGCAAGATATAGAGTCAAATCACGCCCTTAGTCACAGGAGTAATCTCACTGGAATCATCAGCATTCCTCATTTGGGTAAAATGGTCAGGATTTGGTTCCACAGTTTACAGCACCAGACAAGACTACTTTACAGCAACTAAAAGAAATCTCTCAAGAAAAAAATGGTCTGATATCTTTTTCTTGGACTAAAGTGATCAATCCCTGTATCGAACATCACATATGCATATTTCTCTATAACAAACAAACTATGGTTACACTAGACATTGCATGGGATTACGCAGCTGCGGCAGTATAACTGGTAGTAAGTTTTGATGAGGACAGAAATGAGACGGGGGATTATACAGAGGATGCTTCCCACTAAAGAACCCTCCATTAGCTGTGCAAACTTTGAAATCTTAAAAAAATATTTTTCAAAGTTAAAGAGTTCCTCTGCCCTGCTTTTAATATGAATGGGATGAAAGATACCTGACAACAACCTGCATTACTATTTTTGAGCTGACTTCGACTTGTCAATAGGACTATACATATCAGTAAGACAGGACTGTGTCCTAATGGTTCATCACTGACTTATGTAAAATAATAATATTTACCCATCTAAAAACAGTTCAAATAAAGAAATTAACTATCACAACACTCCTGCAAGGCAAGTAAGTGTCCAAATGGATATATTGTTTCAATTAACTGAACACCTCTATAACTGACATGATTTGCTGGCAATCCCAGTCAGGGCCAAGAACAGAATGGACTTGAACAAATGTTACAGGTGCTAGAAGTACTTGCTGAGTAAAGTATTCAACATGAGAAAAGGCGGCGTAGTGTGGCATTTAGGTTCTGAGCTACTTATCTCAAATATGTCTTCAGTTGCCTTTACAGGGACATAGGACTGGAAGGAGCCTCCTAAGCCATTGAGTCTAGTCATAGGCAACGCATAGGGGGGTCACATGCCCCCCCCCGAGACTGGCCCTCTCCGTTCGGGGAGTGGGGGCACTGAGAGAAATGCTGGCCGGTGCCCACCCTGAGATGGCCGGTGCCCACTTTCAGTTTTGCCATTGGCACTTCCAGGGTTGGCAATCAGCTGCTGGGGGACCCCCTGACTGAGGAGGCACCAGTCACCCATGAGTCTAGTAATTTGCAGGCAACTGTTAATGAAAGAAATCCCCCAAAATTGCTGCTTAGAAACTTCACCCACAATTACAAGGAACAATATTTGAAACATCAAGAATACCCTGTAACCATGCCACAGGTAAAAGCAGGAAAGACAAGGGTTCACCTAATGCCCTGCTACTGCAGCAACAGAGAAAAGTGACCATATTTACTTGCATACCACATGTACCCTTGCCCCAAAATCAGCCCTCTAAAATTGGAAGCTGATATTTTTCTTCACTGGAAAAGCAGCAGGGTGGAATAGAGCAAGCAGACATTGTGATTCATGGCCAACAAGAGGACTGCCACTTCTCCTGGCTGCAAACAGCAGGAGTGGAGTCCAATGTTAACCTTCTCACAGCTGCCAGTGAGGCAGTAGCTTTTAGCTGAAAAGTGACTGAGGGTGAGTGAGTTGCTGCATGTAGTCTATAGTATCTGGATGAGGCTTGTATGGAAACAACACTTTATTATTTACAGTAAAAGAAGTAACAATCTTCCTTTTGCCCCCGTAGGGGTCTGGGGCCTAGTTCTGTCACTGTCATACCCCACAACAGGAAGTTCCTGCTGCCTTAGCCAATCTGTCCCTGAGGATGGCGCACTTCCTAGACACACTACGTTTCCAGGAGGACTTACTCTGTTATGCACTCGGCTGTGACTCTGGAAAAATATTTTTTTCTACATTATGCTTTCCAAAAACAAGGTGTGTTTTATTTAATAGCATGTAAGAAAATATGGGATGTTAATGTACGCCCAAAAGATCCTAAGAAAAGAACCATGCCCTACATAACAGAGGAAGCTAAATAAATTTACTAGGTTATGCCCTATATCTACTATTTATCTATTCCAGTTCCATAAACAAATAGGGACTATAGGACTCAATCCGGAAAGTCAGTAGAAATTCTTCCAGTAATGTCAGAAAGGTAGTGAATCCAGATGGGAGAAACGATGTCTTAAGATGTATCGATACACAGTCTAGAACAGGGATGCTCAACCTCCAGAGCCCATGAGCCAAATATGGCCTGCACCCATCTGACCTGCGGGGCTCCCCATGGGTCTGAAAATTTGGCAGTGGGGGAGTAGTGGCCATTAATATGACCACTCTCCCCCTGCCAAATCTTTAAGACCCATTCCTTGGCTGGGTCCAAGCTACACTCTGTTCCCCTGCGAGGCCGGACCACAGACCCCCCCCACTTCTGGATCAGGGTTAGGCCATGCCCCGTCCATTTCTGCTGGGCTGGGTTGAGGTGTGGCCATGCCCCTTCCTCTCCAGGACCAAGCCACGCCCCCTTCCCTCCCATTAGGGCTGGGCCATATGCCCTTCCCGCCCATGGCGCTGGTTGGGCCTGGTCATGCCCCCTTCCCCCCACAAGGCTGGGCCACACTTCCTTCCCACCTGTTGGGGCTAGGCCATGCCCCCTTCCCTCTCCATGAAGCCAGGTCAAGCTCCTTTTTCCCTGCAGGGCTACATTGTGGCCTGCCTGCCTCCTCCCACCCTCTCCATGCGGCCAGTGTCCACCATGTCCACTCAGGTGCTGGATTGGGAGCACCAGTTGGATCTGGCCTACAGGCAGACCAGGCATTGCCAATCCGATCCATGGGGCAAGAAGGTTGGGCAGTGCTGAGGACATCTAGCACTACTGTAATATAAATGCAATACACAGCAAAATAAATAAATCTTATGTTATATTCAAATAAACCTGAAACAAAGAACAAGAAATTGTGTCCAATAGAAACAATAAGTCTTATTACAACTGGTAAAAAGCTTATAGTAATAAACTTTTTAATATGTTAATGTCACTTCAGCAGATAGGTAATGGTCAAATTTTACTTACTCTTTTGGATTTCAAAGCCAAACTGTAGGCACTGTGGGCAATAGGAATATAATACCACACAAGTACAAAAGCAGCTATGATTCACCATCTGTGTAGAAGTCTGTCCATGAGTCATATGTTATTTATAAAATAATTGATATAAGTAAAAGAAATAAAAAAGCCCAACAAATCATCAGGAATTAAAACTTGTTTACTATATAGGAGTGAATATTTTCAAATAAAAATGTCTAGAAACATCTGCTCTTCCATACCAAGTATGAAAAAGCATGACAGTCTCACATTATAAATTAGCATCATGAGGACAAATCCTTCTTCTGAGCAAAGGGAATTCCTAAAGGTTATGGTTAAATAAGATTTGCTTAAAAATGTAGGTGAATCATGCAGATAAAGGTAGGCAATGGCAATAAAATTACCTACCACAAGGTTAACAGAATACTTTCAGGCACAGATTACAGGATTTTTTAAAACATGACATGAAGATTTTTCTCTTGTTTCACATGAGGATTTTGTTTGCACAAAAGCTAACTAACAAGATATAGTATTACTCTTCCATGTCTGTGCCAGGGTGGGGACAGCAGCCTGTTCACATGGCATAAAGACCCAGGGTTGGGCTTTAAAAACAGGAGTTTCTCATAATCTGAGTGTCTGAGCTATTTTTCCATTTAAAAATGTCCTGCTTTTAATGCTTGCACTAATACTAATAAATGTATGACTTTGCTTCTGTTGGAGTCCACAGAGAACTGTGCAAGTTTTTCTTGTATAAATCAAAATACATACATTGATTAATAGTCACAGAATGCCTCCAAGATCTAGGCTGAGACACACTTACTACTCAGGGTGTGTGTCTACACAAGATGTTTACTGAGGAGTTGCCTAATTAGCTCCACAGTAAAACATCACCAACTACATTTGCGGTGCTATTAGGACAGAGTAAGCCAGTTAACTTCACCATAGATACTACTGCCAGAGGCAAGTACTAAACTACAGCAGAGTTATTTACTCTGCCAAAAAGCATATGTAGATGCTGATGGGGTTGGCTGGGACATAAGGGTACTTCAGTGCGGGTGCCAGCCCCCTGCAGCATGTTGAGGCTGACCCCTGGAGCCCCCCTACCAGCCGGGACTGTGCTGCCCGGCTCAATGTGCTGTGGTCCCAGGTGCATGTGCAAGCAGTGTGCCTGAGACCAATAAACTATAGTGTGAACTGTGCCGGAGTTTATTCAGGTGCACTAATTGCACATGTAGGCACGCCCAGAAACCAATGCAACTGTTTGAGAAGGAAAGAAGGTACCAGTCAGCAGAAGTAAGAGTGACAGAATCAAGTCCTAGGTGCAAAGTGATTTGACAAACTGTCTTCAAGCTTTACAACAAAAACAAAAATCACCATTAGCTGAAAACAGCAGCAGGCACAGGAATTTAAAACAGGGCAGTCATCTCCTAAACAACACTTTAATTCCTCCAGGCCAGGAGCGGGCAATTATTTCAGCTGGAGGACTATTTAATGAGTTTAAGCTGTCGAGGGCCGCACACACAAAATATTTCAGAAGATATCATTTTAATAAATTATAGATAAAAAAATCATATATGAAAAATCAAACATCTACTATAAAATATTGTACTTTTATTTCCAAAAATATTTTTATCCTGATTTATGTTTCTTTGAGTAGTGTATATAGAGGTATATAGTAGCTCAAAATAAAATCTTACTTTTGTACATTGTGTTGGGGGGCAGGTACAAGGGCTGGGGGGGAGAATGGGGGTGTGTGTGGAGGGGTGTGGAGTGTGTGTATGTGGGTGTGTGTGAGGGCATGCGACTGTGTGTTTGTGGGCAGGGGTGCTACCCATGTGCTAGGTCCTGGGAGTCAGCTGGAGGTGGGAGAATGTGGGGGAGGGGAGAGCGGGAGCAGGGGACCAAAGCTTGCCCCGGCATTGTGGTGCAGTACACTTCAGGTACAGTATGCCCTGCCCCCTATCTGTCCTGTGGCTGCCCCCACAGCACTCTACATGGGGCCAAACCCCACCTGCTCCTGCCTGAGATAGCCTTTGCTACGTTTCCACCTGTACCCACCCTCGCCTTGGCCCAAGCCCCAGCAAGGATACATAGCTTCCCGGCAGGGCTACCTTCCACCCATTCGGCTGCCCAGAGGTGGCTGCTCATTGCTTTCTGAATGGTGGCAGGGTGGATGGAAGGCAGCTGGGAGCTGGAGCTGGAGCCCCACACGCTGGGGCAGAAGCCGCCCAGTTGCAGCCTCCCCACTGCTTGCTGCTGCTTCCATGCCCTTCCTGCTGCTTGCAACAGCACAGCAGAGGCAGTGTAACAGGGTGCCAATCCCTGGCCCCTGTTATATCTGGGATCATAGCAACCACCTTTTCTCATCACCTTCTGGGCCAGGGACCCATGCCAAGGTCCCACCCTCCCACCGGGAGACTTGCTGGGGTGCAGCAAATAACTGGTTCCTCTCCCTGGGAGCTCCTGCAGGAACTCACGGGGTTCCAACCTCCCCTACATCCCGGCCAACGCCACCTTCGATCGTGGGTCTCTCAGTCTCTTCTAACCGACCCTGCCTTGTCTCTTCCCTCGTCCCCGACCAGCTTGGCTCGATGTCTTAAGCTGGACTCCGGTCCGAGGACTATGAGACCTGAGGTCCTGTTGCCCCTGCGGGCTTCCTTCCCGGCTTCCCTGCCGGCTTTCCCACCGGCTCCTGCACCCCCGCCCCCCCAGCCGGCTCTCCCACCGGCTCCGCAGCCGGTTCCTTCACCGGTGTCCCTGCCGGCTTTTCCACCAGCTCCGCAACCGGTTCCCTCCCCCGCTCTCCTACCGGCTCTCTGGTCGGCTCCGCAGCTGATGTTCTCATAGCTGCGGCTCTTGCCACTTTCGCCACTCCCGGTGCTGCTGCAGCTTTCTCTGCCCGAGGCAGAGAAACCCCGTGTGTGCCCGCTTGTGACCTCGGGCTTCCCCATGGGCTCCGTTGTCTCCTGCAGCCTCCTGGCGCTGCTCCCGGGGCCGCACTTTATTCCCGCCAGGTGGCGTCTCTCGCTGACATCACCCGCTCTCAGCTGGATGTGAGCGCGGCTAACAAAAAGCACAGGTGATTTCCCGGCGTGCGTTCCTCTGCTGTCCTCAGCTCCTGCAAGGGGTAAGTACGTGCTTCCTTTTTCGTTGGTTTTGGGCCGGGGTTTCCCTATAGCCCCGGTGTCCCTGGGACACACATGCAGTATTCTTCTGGAGAAAATCAAGGTCAAGATCATCCTTCTTTGTCGGGTAAAAAAAAAAACCAGTGTGGAGGAACAAAACCTATACCAGAATCATGCTGTGGGGATCACATCAGGAAAGCTGGCTTTTCTCTCCCACAGTAAAGTCTTTAGCAACCACACTGACAGAGATCCAGATCCAATTTGTAGGGAAGTCCTGTGTCTCCTCACAGGTTGCTCCCTGTGTATCCTCAGCCACTGGAGTCATACTATAAGACTGCCCCAGAACCCACAGATAGAGGAGAGGTATGTGGGACCTGGGGTTATTCTTTCCATCCTAATTTCTTGGGGAGTTGCCAGGGGAACAATATGCAACCCTGAGGCCCTGTCCCTTGCTCACCTAGTTCCCTTCCAGCACCATATTTCCCAGACTGCAGCCCAGGCTCCACAGATGAGGAGGAATAGTTCAGCAGAGGGTTCCCTTTGTGAACAAGCACAGGAAGATCTCTCTCCTGAACTGAGGAACCAACAAAGCATTTAAGTGTGTGCTTAGCTTGAAACGAATGATTAATTCCATTGGAACTAATCAAAGTTAAACACATGAGTAAATACTTGGTAGAACTGAAGCCCAAATTACTTACCAGTTTCACTATCTGAAGAAATCATTAGCAGAATAGATCAGCCTTTAAGCTATGATTTTGACCCTAAAAGGCTAACATGGTATTTTATGATGCCCTGACATATTGTGTCTGATGTGCTTGTCAAGTACTTTGCATTTCCATCTCACAAAAACTTGTTAATGAGGATGCATAGTATTCAGCTGAGTGGGAGAGGAAGGGAAATAGATAGCTCTGAGGAAATTTTTGGTGCAACTATATGTATTAATGATAAGAAAATACAACTTGGACCACATATTTTGACTTCAGCCGGAGATTTTAAAACAACTAATTTGGAGCTAGACTTTGATGTCTTGGTGAAATCTAATAAATAAGCAAGTTTTTTTGATAGAGTTCAGAAAACTTCCTTCATGTTTCTAATTTGCTTATGCTTGTGATCATTGAAGAAGAAAAAAGAATATCGACTTATGGGCTGGAGATAAATGGAAAAGTGTTCCAAAAGTAATAACATATAAATGTTTTTAAGTACTCATCTATCAAGGCTCATAAATTTTCCAAATAAACAAACTGATGTTAAAATTGTCCACAATCGGAACATTGTTTTCCATACAAATTGTATATCTATTGCTTTTTTTCTGAATATCTCTAGTAGGCTCCTATTAGTTGCTTATGCATACCAATTACTCTTACTCTTGTCCACCCAAAGTGAACACCACTGTATTTTTCTTGTTTTTTATGTTTCTCCCAATAAACAAACAAATCAATATAATCTGATTTTATCATTTGTCATTCCCAAAGTTTTCTCATCCCTTCAGTCTGGATTATTTCTGAGAGCAAATTATGTAATAACTCTCTTTCCATATGTGCATGATTAATTCAGGTATTTTCCCCTCATATGAGTAGTGCATGAACTTTAATACATGGATATATTTCTATTGTTGCAGTTACCATTGCTGTTTATATTTTGCCACTGGTATACACAATACTGTATGTAAGAAAAGAAATATAACACGAACAGGAATAACTTTTTAGATTGCATGTTTTTTCCAATACATTTTTTTCCGTTTTATTCCTGCCACCATTCCTAGTTCAGATAATCACCAAGCAGAGACACATCACTTGCCTAACTTTTATCTGGCAATTCAAATTTTGAGATTCAGAGCTCCTAATATAACTCAGATACTGAGAGTATGCTACAAGCAGGAGGAGAAATTCAGGCGGATGTTAAAACACCAGCTACTAAACTTAAACCTTTTAAAAATTAAGGGGTATGGCATATAAGAATTTTAAAAGATCTAGTCAGGGAGTTCACTAAACCATTATTGCTGATATTCAATATGGGTCACAGGAAAATCCAGAGGACCGTAAGAAAGTGAATGTCATATTCATACTTTAAAAAGGTAAACAGGATAATTTAGATAATTAAAAGCCTGTCAGCCTGCCTAACACTGATCCCAGTCACAGCGAGAGGAACTTGCTTAATAAAGAAGAGTAATATAATTAATGTCAAATCACCATGATTTGATAGAAAACAGATTTTTCAAACTTGACTGTTTTACAAGATTAGGAGTTCAGTTGATAAAAGAAACAGTTCGTATAAGTAATAAAGGTAATACTTAGACTTCTGTTAGGCATTTGACTTACCTCACAGAAACATTTGCTTAAGAAACTAGCATGTTACAAAAATCTCATGTTACACGTTAAATAGATAGTAATCTTGAGAATGAATAGGTAAATGAGAAATCATCATTAAGCGGGCTTATTTCCAGTGGGGTCCTACAGGGATCAATTCTCAGCCCTATGCTATTTAACATGGTGAAATGTAAGGTCAGATGTCTAATAATAAAGAAGGCCATAAAGGCCATATGTACTGGATGGGGGACTCATAGGAATCAATGACTGAAGAAAACTTGGTAGTCAGAGTAAATATTAACCTGAACATGATGTCCCAGTAAGATGTTGTGGCCAAAAGGGTTAATGGGCTCCTTGGATGTATAAACAAGAATATCAAGTAGGAGTACAGCATTTACATTAGCTCTGCATTTGGCAGTGGTGCTACTATTATGGAATAATGTGTCCAGTTATGTTGGAAGACAAGGTTCTTTGGGTGAATCTGATATCTTTTATTAGACCAACTTAAATAGTTGGAAAACAATTATTAAGCAAGCTTTAGGGTTCAAAAACCCTTCGTCAGGCTAAGGAAGTTTCAGCAGTTGGTGTGTGCTCTTCCTGGATGGAAAGAAAAGTAAAGAAGCCAGAGGCTGGGCTGGTATGCATACAAGATAAGCAGTCAATGAAGATGTAGATTGAGGAGTCAGTGGGTGAGAGACAGGCTGTGGGGGGGAAGAGAAAGGGGATGAATAGTGGAGAAGTACCTGGGGAGTCAGATGGTAGGCTGGTTATAATGCGTCATAAATCCAATGTCTATATTTAGTCCATGATTTTTAGTATCCAGGAGGTTGATGAAGTGGAGTTCATAGGTTCATCTCTGGGAAGTGTTTTATAAGTTTCCTTTGAGGATCAGGACTGAGAAATTGGAGAGAGAGTGGTTTTCTTGTGAGAAATGTGCCCCCGCAGGTAATTGGGTATTCCTGTCTTTGATAGATTTCTGGTGTGCATTTGTTCTGGTGCGCAGTTGTTGTTTGGTCTCTCCTACGTATTTTCCATCAGGGCATTTGGTGCATTGGATGAGATATATTACATTTTTGGAGGTGCAGCTGTAAGATCAGTAGATGGCTCTGTTGTGGGGTGTAGTAATAGTGGGGGTGGTGGAGATGTGTTGGCAGATGTTGCATTTCTTGTCATGGCATGCTCTGGATCCATTTGGTGTGTTCTGGGCTTGAGGAAGTTTGCTTCTGGTGATGAGGTTGGCGAGGTTCAGTGCTTGTTTGAAGGCTAGGATGGGTGGCTCTGGGAAGATCTTTTTAAGAACAGGGTCTCTTTCTAGTATGGGTTGCAATTGTTTGAAGATTTTCCATATAGGTTCGAGGGAGGGGTGATATGTCATAACCAGCAGTGTGCAATTTATGGGGGTTTTTCTTCTGTACTGCAGCAGTTCTTCACTTCCAGTTATGTTGCCATTCCAGAAAAATATTCATAAATCAGAGAGTGTTCAGTTAAAAGCCAGAATGACTAGAGAATTGGAAAACATCTTTGATGGTGAAAGACTTCAAATGTCCGAAAAAGAAGATGAAGAAGTGATCTGCTCTGTGAGTGACTAAATATGGAACAGAAGCTTACTAACAGGTTCTTCAGTAACAATGTTCAATTGCTGGAAATAGGAGCAGGATGAACTCACACTTAAATATAAGGTGCAATTTTTTATCAGTAGGAATGATTAGTCCTTGGAACAACTCGCTGAGGCTGGTTGTATATTCCCAATTACTGGAAATTCTAAATCAAGCAGGGATCATTTTCTAAATGATATGTTCTAGGTCAAACAAGAATTAGTGCTAGGAAGTCCTGTGGTCTATATGCTGCACAGGATGTCAGACTAAATGATCTCAAATCTTTCTGGGATTATACTATAGTTTATTAGTCAGGCAGAGCTGCCAATGGACATGCCATACAGATTTCAGCACTAAATCCTTCTCAGATGACACTCTCTCACTCATGCACTCTCAAAAAAATCAGCATTAGTTTTGAAGCTGGGTGCTGGATTAATGGCTCTGAATTCCAAACACTCAAACCGCCATGCAAATGGTTATTTTCTTGGAGTCAGGTTGCTGCGTTTTGTCAGTGGGGTTCTGCCCATCAAGGCTGAACTGAAGCCAGGGGCTCTGATTCAAAGTAAATGCATGGAGGGAGAGAAACATTTATATTGACAGCAGCAACAGAGGTACAATTCAAAATCATCTTACATGCAAAAAGTCACTTAGAATGAACATTAAGGCCACATCCAGATGAATGCAAATGTTTGGTTCCCCAGGGACAACTAGCAGTGGCACACCTTGTGCTGCTGTTAGTTGTCCCTGGCGAACGCCCATGACACGCGCCCTCTGGTGCGTGGCAAGTTACCCCGGGTGGGGGAGGCTGGGGCTAGCACCTGACCCCAGCAGCCTTACCTTGGGTCTTGGGGTCAGGGAAGCTGCAGTGACATTGCTCCTGCAGCTGGGAGCCTGGCTGGTGTCATGACCCAAAGGGTATGATTTTGTGTGTGCTTCGGCACTGCAGAATTATTTCCTGCCATGAGGAGCTTTCTTTGCACGGTGCAATTCTCAGTTGCATAGAGAAAACCCCGGTGCAAAGGAGTTGCCGCCACCCGCATGCAAATTTGTGTCCCACTACTGGCTGTTTCTAAATTATTCCCACGCCCTGCCCTCCATTAATGCTGACTTTGTGAAGGAACATCTTGAGAAGCTGGATACCTCCAAGTCAGCCGGCCCTGACAATCTTCACCCCAAGGTACTCAAGGAGCTGGCGAGCATCATAGCCTAGCCTCTAGCACGGATCTTTGAAAACTCTTGGCGCTCTGGTGTAGTGCCCGAAGACTGGAAGAAGGCCAATGTGGTGCCTATCTTCAAGAAAGGGAGGAAAGTGGATCCGGCTAACTATAGGCCCATCAGCCTGACTTCTATCCCGGGGAAGATCTTAGAAAAGTTTATTAAGGAGGCCATCCTTAATGGACTGGCCGACGCCAACATCTTAAGGGATAGCCAGCATGGGTTTGTTGCGGGTAGGTCTTGCTTGACCAATCTCATTTCCTTCTACGACCAGGTGACCTATCACCTGGACAAGGGAGAAGAGATTGATGTCATATATCTTGACTTCAAAAAAGCCTTCGATCTGGTGTCCCATGATCGTCTCTTGGAGAAACTGGCCAATTGTCGCCTTGGGTCCTCCACGATCCACTGGCTGGAAAATTGGCTCCGGGGTCGGACCCAGAGGGTAGTAAT